>NC_056729.1:385581601-385781601 GCF_019279795.1 Protopterus annectens
TGTGTGTGTGTGTGTGTGTGTGTGTCCATTTGCCTGAGGACTGAGTAATGCTTTTATACTGCTCACCCTCCATACATTTCTTAGACCCACCGTTATCAAGGCCGATGATGTCACCCATCTACAAATACACCTCTGGGAGTGCTGTGTCCCAGTAATCATGGTAGCGCATTCTGTAACTGCGTAATGCTGTAGTGTAGTAAAGTAGTTAGGTTGGTGTTCTAGTCCCACACTTGCCATGTGTGTGCATGTGTCCCCATTTGCCTGAGAACTGAGTAATGCTTTTATACTGCTCACACTCCATACATTTCTTATACCCACCGTTATCAAGGCCGATGATGTCACCCATCTACAAATACATCTCTGGGAGTGCTGTGTCCCAGTAATCTCTGTAGTGCATTCTGTAACTGCATAATGCTGTAGTGTAGTAAAGTAGTTAAGTCGGTGTTCTAATCCCAGACATGCCAAGTGTGTGTGTGTGTGTGTGTGTGTGTGTGTGTGTGTGTGTGTGTGTCTGTCTGCATGAGGCAAGTACAGTGCTTTGTAGTATTCTCTGTATTGCATGCCCTAAACGCATGTTGCTGCAGTGTGATATGGTAGGGGTTTGTATACAGGACATGGCAAGTGTGGGTTTGTCTGTCAGAGCCTGTGTAGAGGTGGCCATGATTGTCTTATCATTGGACATGTTTGGGAGTGGGTTTTGTAGTTTTCCTATATAGTATCCGCCTTATGACACATTGGTCACCTCACGAGGAGTACAGCTGCCAGTCAGCCATGACACTGTGTTGGCAAGCCATATCCATATATCTGGCAAAAGGGCTTTTGAACTTAGTATGCAGCCCTACTAGTACCCAGTATATGCCCCGCACCCATGTGTCATGCACATACAGCCTTGCCTAGGATATCCCATTATGTTGCCAGTAACATGCACATTGAGGACAGATAGTAGGCATGGTGTGACCACAGTCGCCTGCAGAGGACGTGGCACCCTGTACAGTGGTACTATAGGCACATATATGCGGACATTGTGCCTTCACTATGTTCCACACTGAATGGCTGCGACATATGTGGTGCCATCATATGTGATCCACTAAGGCCAGACAATGCTGTACACATGTGCCCTGTATGGATCCATGCCACTGACACCATGGAATATCTGTCCATTCTATCCATGCAGGTGCAGGGCTGACCTGTTCACTATAAGCAGATTTTGCCACACCAGGCCAGTATTGGCATATCAGGGTATAACAGGCTGTGTACACTACATGTGTCTGCCAAATCAGGTACACCTGTACATGTCACTGTACAGTATTGTGGGACATGCACATCCCAGGCAATGTCCATGTGAAGGGCTATCAAACAGACATGGCATGCATTGCAAAGCTATGGCCCTACACATTGGTAACCAGGATGTCAGGCCAGATAATGCAGTACCCATCTGTGTGGGATATTGCAGACACTATACCCCTGCACTGCACACCATTGTCGGGTGACACAATGGCAAGGATTACCCCTCACCCAGCCTTGTACAGCCATCTTGCACAGCCAAACACTACACACCCATACAGCAATACATACCTGCATGACAGTACTGGCACCCTGTGTCTGCATGTGGGTTGTGATGCTCCCAACCACAGTTACTCCCAATATAAACCTCGTTGGCATACCAACAGTTGTCAAGAACTTTCATATGGTCTAGCCCATAGAACCTCCAGATATCCCCTGTGGTGCATGTAGTCCTGTGCATTACTGCGGAGTGGCCAACTATGTAGTTACATTGTGTATTTGCCGCACTGGCAAAGGTGTCAATGCGTGTCCATTAGAGTATGGTGGTGGTGAAAATGGCATCCGTTCACCTGGACTGACATGTGTGCCACACCTAATGTATGTCTACTATATCTGTTGCAGATGGCAGTCACTCACCTACACACATGTTCTTACAGCACTGCAACATGCCACCTCTGTGGCACATGTAGTAATGTCATGCACATGTAATAGTAATGAGTAGTCAGGGGTTTGACCCTGTACTATTCAGCATGTAGCAGATTATGGTTAAGTCTCCAAGCCCTTCCCTGGTGTACGTTGTCTGTCCCACACACACACTCTCTGGTGGATGTGAAGGTGTACACCTGCACTGCAGCAGCATGTGTATTGTAACAGATGGAAATGGTCAAGGGATGGCCTCTGCACCTATTGCAGTCCTCCTCTAGCAGATTGCATGTGGTACAGCTGTGATGGTGTTCCCATAGCCATCCGCATGATAAACACAGTACACTATCTAGGGAGACATGTTATTATCTGGCCATGACAGTCGCTGTGAGTGGTACCTGGATGTGGTGTTCTGAGACAGCATTGCAGATGATATCTGGATGTATTTCAATCATTTTCAACAGTGGGAAATAGCCTAATGACAGGAGGGTGATGTGCCACACAACTATAGCATGTAAGTGTAGCTATGCTGCATTGAGACTACTGCCTGTTTAATATGTGTGTGGTAAGGGCTATTCTGCATGTTAAAATACAGACATGACAGTACTCTGTTCATGAGAGAACCCCATCTGTAGGGCCATCTGTGAACAGGTCAGTGTGTGCAACCATTTGTTTCCTGTGTTACACACTGAACACACTTCTGTGCACAGCAGAAGCATGGTGTAGGGATTGCAGACAGTACATGATGATAGGGATGTCTTACTGCCTTCGCATCCCTGACTGGACATGTGTCACATGAGACAGTGGTATGACTTGACACTGTGTGGGATTCCCAGTGACAAGCCAATGATGGGCAACCGTTCGTAGCTGTGGTCACACGTCTACTACACATTGTGCAGTTGCCATGCAGTATATATGCATGTGTTGTGCTCACTCTGCAAATGTATACCATCTTTTGTGTTGGGTTGCTGGTGATATCTATGCATACTGTCGTAGGTAATCCTGTATGCTGTTGTCTGTCACTAAGCCATATGTGGGTTTAAAACACAACACCATAGGCTGAATGGGTTGATAGGTCCCGGCAGATCCTCCTGTCCCACTTCAGCTGACCATGGCACCGGGCACTAGCACATCTGGCGCCCAGCCATTAAAATCAATCTCTGTTGGCTCTGCACCACCTTCTGGTGGTACCACCACTGAGGATGGAGCATGTCCCCCTTGGGAGCAGGACCAGACAGGTACATATCTGCTGTTGTACGGTCCCAGACATGCTATGTAGGTGGCTCCCTAAGGGGTTATGAAGCCAGATACGCCAGTTCAAGGGCAGAGTGTCACATTTACAGGGTGATGCTGCCCCTCCTGGACAGCCCCCAGCACTGCCTCCTTTGCAGCTGTGTAGGTGCAGTGGCAGTTGCCCATGGCTGGAGACCTCCGTCCCACTATTCCCATGGGCTTTTGAATGCCAAAGACCCATCCACCCCACATGTGTCATATACCAACCCTGTATGCTGTCATTTCTGTGCTCCTACCTATCCTCCACGGCCATACCTACACTTCTTCCCCAACATCTGACCCTCACCTACAAAGACATAAGGCCATTTGGCTCCTAGGACACCATCTGCCCTATACATAGCTGTCCATTACACACACATGCTCACTGGACACATGAAACCCTTGTAATATGCATCATAACATACTACTGTTATCCTCACCACTGTCCCTCAGGCGCATGGTCCTGGTATGCACATCACTCCTACATGGTCCAGGTACACATGAGGAGGATGACCCCATTGTACATAAAACAGTACCGGTCCCTCTATGGTTACCCCATTTACCTTTATCATGATGATGATGTTGCACACAGCACATTGCAGGAGTACTGTTCACACATAATGATTGGACAGGTACTATTGTGTTAATGTACATTATATGCACAGAGTGATGTATACGGCCAATGCACAACTATTGTCTGTCTGAGGGAGTCTTGTGGTCACATAGAGCAACACCACTACATAATACAGGAGTCACTGGTGTTTCCCATTTCATTCATTTGTAATGCTTTGTTGCCACATGGTATGTCCCTGATACATCTCTATATATGTATGTACCTATATGCTGGACATAAACACTCACATGTACATCTACATGATGGGATACATTCCTATACTGTTGAATGACTGTGCTACATGATATCCTCTAGTTACAGCCTCTTATGCTCGATTAGCCTCTACATTAACCAATGCAATACTCGCATACTGGTAGCCAAACACGCTTACACCCGCTCGATCCTGCACTTGCTAATGCACCGGCATTGGTGCTTGCATCTGTCACTCACACCCCTGGGTGTGAGCGAGGACCACAATATTACCTTGTGATGCCTATTACATCATACTACATGACTCCAGTATCGGGATTGGCCACCCATTAGGCGATGGCATCGCGTTCGACTGTACGAAATCAGCGGCCTGTCCAGTGACACAGTCATATTTATGTGTACCTCATACAATGTGCTCCCACCTTGTGATGCCTATTACATCAGAATACATGAATACAGTATCAGAAGCGGCTGCCTATTAGGCGACGGCATGGCGTTCTACTGTATGGAATCAGCGGCCTGTCCGGAGAATCATTCATATTCATGTGTTCCTCTTAGGCATACCTTGTGATCACATCAGACTACATGACTACAGTCATAGCCACCTTAGGCACAGGCCAACTAAGCGGCCGCCTAGGGCACTGCTTTAGTGGGTGCACTTTACCAGTATTTATTTAGTGTAGGTAGACCAGGATGAGGGCACTGGGTGATGTGGTGGGGGTGCCATTGTGCCCTCTGCCTAGGGCACCAGTTGACCTAAGGCCACTTCTGACTACAGTATCGGGAATGGCTGCCCATTAGGCGACCACATGGCATTCTACTGTACGGAATCAGCGACCTGTCTGGTGAATCATTCATAATTGTGTGTTCCTCTTACAATCTGCTCCCACCTTGTAATGCCTATCACATCGGACTACATGACTACAGTATCGGGAATGGCTGCCCATTAGGCGAAGGCATGGCGTTTGACTGTACGGAATCAGCGGCCTGTCCAGCGAATGAATCATATTTGTGTGTTCCGCATACACTCTGCTCCCGTCTGGCTGATACATGGGAACCAAGACCCTGCATTACAAACAAAGTAGTTGGGTTGTGGTAGCCACATCCGTCGGATGGGTCATGCTACCGCATACCTATTATAGGTTTGTCACCTTCTCAATTGGCCAAGGTAGGACTTTAGAGTTACCACCTGTCCCATTTTGTGAGGAACAGTGCAAAAATAATCAAGACATAGCACATGTCCAGATTACAGTACATTATTATATTCTACGTTTCATTAATAATTGCATACAACAGTTATTTTATATGTAACACTTCTATATGTTATGTGAAGTAGCATAAACAATTCAAATGCAACTAGATTAAGCTTTTATTTGTGCAAATAAGTGAAATCCTGTACTATGCATGGCTGTAGGTATGTTTAGTCCTGGAATGTCTAACATTTCTACAGAATATGTCCCACTCTGGCCATTTGGAAAGGTGGCAACCCTATAGGACCTGTATGAGAGATGTCAGACTTTGCAGGGCAACACACCCACAGCCAGTAGAAAGGGGTGTACTTCACTGTTTTGCCTAAATAAAAGATTACTCTTGTAGCATTATAGTTGCTTATACTGTTACCTATAACATTTAGGTGTTTCAGAGGAACATAATTGTTTTATGTTACTACTACAGACAATATAGGTAGTCTTTGCCCTAAATCACAGGACATTTGCCTTAATTGCAGTTATTATGCAGGACACAACTGCCCACAGGGAAGTGTCCCTCGCAAAGGTGGACAGGTGGTAACCCCAAACCTATTATTCTATCAACTTTCTAAGGTAGTCAGCGGAACATGAGCTTTCTCTCACTATCAGACCTTTCATACGAATGGGGAAGAATAAACACTGAATCAGGGACACTGCATAATGACCTCAGGGACACATTTAGAAGGTTGATGCTATTAACCTGACACATTGATGGACACAGAGCATATATGTATTCATACACACTGTCTGAGTTGCATGCAGTTTATGTCTCTTACATGTTGCCATTATGCATTGCGTGCATTCCGCCACCTTTCCTCCTAATATCACTAGTTCTAGGATGGTTTAGTTGAGACTGTGTTAAGATTCTGATTCGTAATCACGGACATCCCTGGTAATCGGGGACAGTTCAATGATATGGTCCCTATGTATTCCCCCAATGGTTTATGGACTGTCCAGTAGATGTGCTCTTACAGTTTGGGAGGTATGGGCGTCTGCTATACCCACATCGGAATATTACTTTCACCCATGGGACAGTACTAATACATGTCTGCTAGCCAACACCTGCATGCCTAGCCCCATAATCGCATACTCATAGTTCCCCCACCTGCCACTACTCTACAGCACTCATCCTTACTGTGGGCGCAGGTGGACACAGGTGAGATATGAACACACCCCTACACACTGCCAATTCTCCCCGTGTCGGGACACATGTCATATGTTGTGTCAACCCATGTGTTATCGGGCATGCACAACCTACTGTTCTGTGTACAGCTACATCCTGGTCATAAAGGTGTTCCCCCATTGGTTGAAGGTACCAAATTTTTGGTGTCCCGCAAGGGACGTCGCTGTCCATGTTTAAAGTCTAGACCTTGTAGATCTCTCCCACTGGTAGTTTCCTGCCAGTGGTCTGGGAAGCAGTGTTGTATTTACCTTTATTGTGTGTCTGTATGTCTCACCGGCCTAGCTGGGGGGGGGGGTGATAAGTAGACGTTTGTTGGGTGGACCTCCCAACAACATAATATGCCCAGTCTAAACATGTTACCTGTAACTGCTGTAACAAGGCTAGACAATGCTGTACACATGGGCCCTCTATGGATTCATGCCACAGACACCACGGAATACCTGTCCATTCTATCCATGCAGGTTACCCAAGGTATATACATGTGTATATTTACTGTAATATATATATATATATATATATATATATATATATATATATATATATATATATATATATATATATATATATATATATATATATATATATATATATATTTACATTAATATATACAGACATATCTGCATATGTATTCATACATGTATATCCATATCTTGCTGTTTTATATATATATATATATATATATATATATGTATGTATATGTATATATATATATGTATGTGTGTGTGTGTGTGTATGTATATATATATATATATATATATATATATATATATATATATGTACATCAGTGTGTCAATACATTCCCCGCTCATACGCACTTACACATGCGTAATGGTGTTTATAAGCTTCACCAGCATTCTAGTGCCTTATTCATTATAACGACGACACACTCCAGTTATCTTGTAATTGGTATGTAGCATATTATACAGCAGACAGATGTCACTATATGTTCACGTATGGATTATCGATGGTAACTGGAATGTGATAGTGGGATTCGAACCGTCCCTCTTCTGCACAGCCTATTATTCCATGTACTGTCGATGTTTGCATGGGCACATTCCTATTATTTATGTCAGCAAATGGAATACATGTGTTACAGAATTTGTACGTCAACATATATTATTGTCTGCATGTGAGTATGCATATATACCTATTACGACCTAGCTGGCCTCCACAGGGCGGTCCATTAGAACCGGCCCATCAAACCCTGGCACGGCTGGATCCATAATTGCATACCCTTCGTTCCTCCACCCCACCCATGTTAAATTTACATGTGTAACATTCATTATCCACTTGTTATTGCAGCCATGACAAACCTTTACACATTTCCCTCTCCAGAGCTTTTGGGGCCCTACACACATTCTGTCCCACCTCATGTATTCACAGGGTCTCCCGCCATGTATATTTGCACATGCGTGCCTTTCCTGGGGTTATGGAATACGGCCATTTGCGCTTTCCAATTTTTGGAGGTCTCAGCATGGGACTACATTCCGTCTGTGTGTAAAGTAGACCTAGAATTTCAACGATGTTACTCCCACTGGTAATACCCTGCCTGTGGTGTGAGTAGCGGTGCTCTGCTCACTCCTGGGCAGCTTTTTATGACATATGCTGAAAGCACTTTATAATACCAACATTGCTCTTGATTCCCTTTACATCCCTTGTGTATGCTTTACTGTTACAACGTCCATTCTTTATATATATATATATATATATATATATATATATATATATATATATATTTCTCATGTATGTAGATATATATCTATACACACATATATGTGTGTGTGTGTGTGTGTGTGTGTGTGTGTGTGTATATATATATATATATATATATATATATATATATATATATATATATATATATATATATATATATATATATATATATATATATATCTTACATTTGTACATACAAACATACATTTCCTATGCTGGGAGCTGCTTACACCCATGCAGGCACACTCACCTATGCTTACTGTGCGTTGTTTACTGTCACTTATTTATGCTTATTTGTGCCTTATACATTATGACAATACAACTTTGATTGAAAGGATCTGGTTAATAGTCCCATGCAATACACATGTTCACCTTTACATGTTTAAATGTCTGCTTTACAGCAGAGCAACATTCATTCCACAAGGAAAATTATATGTGCTATTGTCGACCTTAAACCGTGAATGCCTTTTCATTAGGCGGATGCTCTAACCACTACACTATTGGTGTTCTGCCTCATTTATATGTATACCCATGGTGCATAGTTACCCGAACACACGCCTCATCCCTTCACTTACACAGCAGGCATCCATTTACCTGTTGGGAAAAACACATTACTACACATACACCATTCCCTATTCCCTACGGCTCTGGACTCATGCCGCACGTTGACTCACTCCGAGGATATTCAGACCTCTACAGCCTATAGTCCTGGCACATATGTGTGGTTGATTGTCAGGGTGTTCATATGGTCTTCTGGGTTTAGGTTTGTCCAACTGGGGATCAGGACTGCCCTGTACATAGTTGAAAGTCAGACTTAGCAAGGGGAGATCGTTCGTTCCCCTTTTTGCATCCTACCTGTGGTTGGGGATGCAGAGGTGTGCTCACCTATGGCCATCCTGGTATATAACAGTGCTAACTATTATGGGGATTTCCTATATTGCGTCCATGTTCATTCTTCATATCTACATATATATGTGTATATATATATATATATATATATATATATATGTGTGTGTGTGTGTGTGTATATATCGGTCTGTACATACACATGCATATACACCTACATGCTCATTTACATTTCCCATACCGTTGAATCACCGCCACCTACCATCGGGTATACATGCTTGCATACCCACTTATGTCTCGGGTTGCCACCTTTTCATATTGCCAAAGCGGGGCATTTTCGGGACACACATCAGACTTTACATGCTGACACATACCCACGGTCAGTACAAAGGTTAGAACTTTACTTATTTGCCTAAATGAACGCTTATTCTTGTAGCAGTTTGTTTGCTTCATTTGTTTCTTGTAACTCTGAGTATTTTACATAAATAACTGTTTTATGCAACTGTTACATGAAATATGGGACATATTTCCTACAATCACAGGACATTTGCCATTGCATTATATTTGGTCTGGACACAACTACCCAAAAAGGGACTGTCCCTCACAAAGTGGGGCAGGTGATTACCCTACTTACATCTGCTTTACAGCGCCTTAAGCACCCTATATCTGACTGCCACTATTCGAATGTGTAAGGTATATATTCCCAATAATGCACATGGGGAGACATGCATCACGGTCCGGTGTTTAATCCCTCGCAAGGTGGGACAGGTGGTAACCCTACTTACGTCTGCTTTAAAGTGCCTTAAGCACCCTATATCTGACTGCCACTATGTGAATGTGTAAGGTATATATTCCCGATAACGCATGTGGGGAGACGTGCATCATGGTTAGGTGTTTAATCCCGGGTCGTATGTTCTGCAGGACCGGCTGGAGGCTGAGCAGTCTTGTGGACAACTACTGCTCATACAACTTGTGTCCAGATGTATACAGGACTGGACATTGTGTCATGACACCAAGTCTAATGTTTAGAACAGATACATATCCCATGAGGGATATCCAAAAATTGTGGGGACCGATGACCATCTTTGCTTTACAGCTGTAAGGTAGGGTTATACATGCAAGGGATACATAGTTTGCAATCCTGAAAATGCCTAGGGTGAGACTGCTTACTAGATATGGGTAGGGGTCACTATGTGCAGATATGGCCTCGCCTATCTAGCAGCCCGAGTATGGCTGGTTTTAGTGGATGTTCAGGAAGGGGGGGTGGTGTGCTGTGAAGGGGATGATGGGTATTCAATTATGTATCCAGGTGTGTTGGGGTTGGATGGCTCAGTTCAGGCCAGACCATTATGTGGGTATATGCTGGTAACATTTCTGTACATGTGTATTGCACATTTTAATGTTCACATGTTTGTGGGATTGTATTGTGGATGTGTATATTTGTTCTTTGGTTATCTTCCTGATTCACCCACCGCTCCCTCGTAGACCTTCAGTTCACCTATTGTGCATCCAACCCAGTCTTCTCTTGGCAAATTATTACATTACCCATCACCCCCACCCCCATATTCCACAAACAACATTCATCCCTTCCCTAGTTGATGGCCCATGGCACAGTCAACAGAACACATTGCTTACACTACATATCTCTGGAAACAATATGGTTGTGATATCTACACTAACATTTCAGATCATCCACATACTGTATTTCACGCACATAGGTACTCACAAATACTTATCTTTCATGACATGGTAGGTAGACCCGGGTAATACCCATTCATCTATGGGCTGTCCTGGCAAGGGTGACTTGGACCACGAATGGGCAGATATTGGGCGAATGCTCTGACCATTGGTAGGGTTGCCACCTTTTCATATGACCTGGATGGGACATTTTCGTGGCACACATTTGAGTTTACAGGCCAACACATACTCACGGTCATTACAAAGGATAGTACTTTAGTTTCATGCCTGCATATAAGCTTTTATTGTTGTAGTGGTGTAGTTGCTTATTCTGTTTCATTTACTTGCTTATTTTTCTTGTAACATATAGGTATTTTATATATGGACATGCATACTGTATGGGACTATTACATAACATATGGGACATAATTATGTTCTACTGTCGCAGGACATTTCACATTTATTATGATTTTAGTATGGACACACCTGCCTAGAGGGGGACTGTCCCTCACAATGTGGGACAGGTGGTAACCCAAACTATTGGGCTAGGCTTGGCAATTGGCAGTGCGCTAACACGATGCATTTCGCTTCCACTTGGTATAACTAGTGACACTACAATGGAGTATGGGCACGGGGTTTTAAATATCTTTGTTCGAAGGACGGGGACTCAATATTCAGCTACGTGCCTTTGTGTTTACTTCTTATTGCGGTGTTCACAATGATGTCTTGTATGCTTTGCATACATTTCAGTATCCACGGACACTAACAGGAGTGATTACTATTAGAGGCAGGCTGTACTAGTCAGCATTTTAGGTTGCGCGTATGCAGCCGACATGTTCACGCCTCCGTGCAGCACTTGGACACACCCCCTGCACTCGTACATGTTTCCTATGCATGTGGCCATTATGGCACGCACCTTCATTAATATGCATGTTGTGCTGCTGCACCACCTCTACACTGCACAGTCGGCGCAAGGCTAACGCCATCCTTGCACCGAGCTTCATGAATCCTGGGGTATATGAATAAAAATCCTTTCCCTAACAATACGCTACATAACATAAAATGACACAATCCACACACCATCAAAAACTAAAGTTATCCCTTCACCTAACCCTTACTCTAATGCTTACTAACGAACACTTGTACATACACATAAACTGTTATACCAAGATCTATCTAACCCTTACTAACGAACACTTGTACATACACATAAACTGTTACACCAAGATCTATCTAACCCTTACTAACGAACACTTGTACATACACATAAACTGTTACACCAAGATCTATCTAACCCTTACTAACGAACACTTGTACATACACATAAACTGTTACACCAAGATCTATCTAACCCTTACTAACGAACACTTGTACATACACATAAACTGTTATACCAAGATCTATCTAACCCTTACTAACGAACACTTGTACATACACATAAACTGTTATACCAAGATCTATCTAACCCTTACTAACGAACACTTGTACATACACATAAACTGTTACACCAAGATCTATCTAACCCTTACTAACGAACACTTGTACATACACATAAACTGTTACACCAAGATCTATCTAACCCTTACTAACGAACACTTGTACATACACATAAACTGTTACACCAAGATCTATCTAACCCTTACTAACGAACACTTGTACATACACATAAACTGTTACACCAAGATCTATCTAACCCTTACTAACGAACACTTGTACATACACATAAACTGTTACACCAAGATCTATCTAACCCTTACTAACGAACACTTGTACATACACATAAACTGTTATACCAAGATCTATCTAACCCTTACTAATGAACACTTGTACATACACATAAACTGTTATACCAAGATCTTGCAGATTTTCACAGTCACTACCTTTTCAGTGAACCATTAATTTTCTTATACATTCCTACTTACCTACTCAATATAAACCATGAATTCAACCATAGTGCATTCACAAAAAACTCACTCATTTTTGCAGTCAGTCCTTTTTTACACTCACAGAAACGTTGACTAATTGAGTATTCAGCCATTTTTTTCTGTAGTCATATATATTGTTTTCACTAAATTTCTAACATGCATTTTTCACATATGTACATATTTAATCATTCCAACTGATGTATACACCTCAGTGCAGTATTCAGTTGCTAAAATAATAATCATAATATAACATTCAAATCTTATAATTTATTTAGGAATAAAAAATGATTTCCACAGTGTTTTGATCTTATTCACTAATAAGAGCAATCTCTACTAATTAACCAAGCTATTCCATCAATTTTTCTAATCCACACCAGTCAGCTGTGCAGATTTTTTCAGAATATGCATATTTTTGCTTTGTGGTTGTAGTGCGTTCCTCATATTTTTTTCTAGCAAACTGCTGAAGATTGAAGTCCCTAAATAATAAAATTTGAGTTTCAGAGTTCATACACTCAAGAAAAATATGATAATACAAACCATGTCATTCTATCAACTTTCTAAGTTTATAAGAACAATATTTAAAATTGTCTCTATTTTTAGACCCTTGTCCCTCCATTATTTAAGTTTTGTCTACATTTCTTCTATTTGGAGGTTGAGATGTACTGAATACTCCACTGTAAAGCAAGGAGCTGGCAATGCTCATGCTTTCCATATTGTGGTTATTAGCTTCATAGTATATTTTCAATTCTTCTCCCATCATTTACTGACTCTCACTTTATCTTTCTGACATGGTTGGTCTTTTATCATATCCAACCTTGTGCCATTATGATTTACCCCATTCCCCAATAATTGTAGTTGCACCATTCTGATACTCCACACTTCCTTCTTTCCTCCCATCTCTGATATTGCAAATGTGTATTGTGTTACAACACTCTTACTAAAACCTTGCTCACACCACTAACATTATTTTCCCATAGATCTCTTGCAACTCTACAATTCTGTAACATATAAGGATAATGGCCAGTTGCAGTGGACAACAATTTTAGATGTTTTGCTCTCCAGCAGACCTCCTGACCCTTCTGTTGAAATCTCAGGTTCTTCAGCTGTATTCTACATCTCTGTCAAACATTCTTAAGCTTATACAGGCCTTCCATTAAGTTCTTACACGCAGTCTCCCTAATTTAAATCCTGCCACTCTTCAAGGAGGTGATATCCAAGGCACATTTAATCTCATCTTCTTCATTAACTGTCTTCTTTCCTAGGGACCCATACACATCGCTCCAGCAACTTGTCTAAACCTCAAATAGTCTCTCCCCTAAATTACTCCCAGATTCTTATCCTCAACTCTCCCTTATTTCTTCCATCCAGAAAGCATTTCACTTTATTGATTCCTGCTTTCCCAATTATCCCACTTCACCCGTGAGTCCCCTATTCTTATACCAGACAAGAGCATCATCTTGGGAGCGCATAAGTTAAAAGGCAACCTTTTCAGCAAGTGGCAGCAGAGTGACTGCTGAAATATCTTTCATCAACATGGAGTTTTCTCTTTTCTTCACTGTTGTGTGCCCTTGGATTGTATCTATATCTATCCATGTATATATATATATATATATATATATATATATATATATATATATATATATATATATATATATATATGTACACACACACACACACACACACACACACACACACACACACACATATACAAATAAAGATGTAAGGAGTGTCCTCTACAGGAAAAGGTATACGAGGCAACTTGCCTCCCTGCAAAAAAATCTTACCTCTTGAGTTCAATGAAAGTTCTTTCAGTATTTAATAGCTGTTAGTAGAGCAACATGATTCCTTAATTTCTTTCATCTGTATTACCCTTATTTCCTCATCTTCCCCACAGGTTTCATTGCAGGCCTCCCCTCAGTATGTCTTTTGATCTTTGGCATCACATATTTCCTGTATGTTCCTCTCTCTCTGCTTTCCTCTCCTTCTGCCCAAAAATGACCTACCTTTAAGTCCATCTATCCTTCTGTTACTTATACACTCTAACAGTACATTGGTCTTTTCAGTACTTTGTAAAAGGTTATGTCTGATATCCCTCTTGAACGTCTTGTGGCTATTTAAGTCTCTGCCCTATTCATTTGTACTTCCTTCACCATGTAAGCTTAACACCACTGTTGCACTGTCTTGATCGATGGGTATTTTGCCTGTACTGTGATAAGGACAATACCATATAAATCTTTCAGCATATCATCAACTGGGCAATGTTAATCTATTCTTGTAGGATATCTGCCTTCCCTGCCACTTGTCCAAGAACTTAATTACCTGATGAAAAAAAGTCATAATAGGTCACCCAAATGATCTCACCCCATGTCTCAGATATGTTAGCTCCCAAGTGCTTTGCTTCTATCCCTCTTTGAATTTTATATTCTCCTAGAGGCCTATTTACCTTCTCTGTTATAATCTGACCCTGACTGTTTGCTGAATCTTTCAGACATGTCCCATAATCCAAGTAATACTCTATCTGATCTATATAAAATTACCATGCAGTCATCAGTAGATGCCTTTAATTAATGAATTTGTTTGTTTTATATGTGTATGTGCAACAGGGGTGTACTCACAAACTCTTATTGTATCCAGAACCCACCTTACATTTAAGAAATGGGTATATCACTCAAAATGCCACCCTTTGAAAGCTCAGACACTAAATAAATGTATACATCAGTTTCAGCTCTTCCTTCTAGAAGCATTAATGCTGTTTTAGATTAGCAAGTCTTTTGTGTAAGCACACTATGCACTGGTTGAAGGCATTCATTTAGACAGTTGTGGTGGTGACTTCCTTCTGGCCAAGGCAAAAGTGGTTCCTGCTTTTCAGTCTGGCCAAAGGTTAACACTCCAATCCAGAAACTATCCAACTAACAGGCTGAAAGAATTTTGGTACCTTTTATTCACCTTTTTTTCCTGAGGATAAACAGCAGGTACTAAAGGAGGCAAAAAAAAAAAAACTACTACTAGAAAATCATATCTGTGCAAGCGAAAAAGATTTACTGGTTGGCGTTACTCAAACAGGACTGTTTTCATGCCCACTTGACTTTGATTTGTGATTATTTGTAAGAGCTACTGTCCAATGGTTTGTCATACTCTTCTGTCAAGGTACACTTATAAGTTCATAGGTTAGAACTGGGCTGGCTGCTCTTGTGGGCCATTTTAATCCTAGCCAGTTTCCCTTTTTATGCTCAAAATAACCTATCTTATTTGATTATAGATTGTCCTTACCCATCCAATGTTTGATAATTATATATTACCCCTAATAAGAATAACTGGGATCATACCACAGATAATTTGAGGGATCCATGCATGAGATAAAGCATTTAAGAGCTGCATCTGTCCATTAGTAGTACAGGAGGAGTCCTGGGATAAACTGTACAGGGGCAGTCCTGGGATAAATTTTCTGTTTCCCATCCATAGATCTAAGTTGTACTTGAAAATGGATAGTGTAGATGGGGAGTCTGTTCCACAGCAGTGGTATCCTCTGCAAATATATCTATCCTTCAAAACTGTTCTGCTGATATTGCACAAGTGGTTTAGATATATAGACCAAGAATTTCTGATGACATTTGACTTGCTGATGTGCAGTAAATCCATCAGTATTGGGTCGGAGGATGCCTTCTATGCCAAACACAGGTCACCTACTAGCAGACTGTAGGATATTGAATATGGTGACACGCTTTGAGTCAGTTCATGTAGGACATGTTATTTAGGTCTTGTACCCTTTTAGTACATTATCTAGGTGACCTTTCCAGTTTTTTTGTGTGTCTGGGCAGATATATACCAAAGGGGGCATTATATTCAATGAGTGGCCTAATGACAGCTGAGTAAAGGGGGACAATGACATCCCTGGATCTAGACATAATCCCTTTGTTTATAAATTATGCAGTAGAGAAGGACTTTCTTACAACAACAGACACATGTTGGTCAAACGTTAGGTCACTGTCCACATAAGTTTCCAAATTCCAAATAACTGGGTCAACTCTTGGGGTGTATTGTCAATGCAGTAGTTTCTTCAGGTAGATAACTTCCCAAAGGATACAATAATGCATTTTTTAGCATTTAGTTTCAGACCATGATTTTGACACCAGTTATTTATTTGAGACAAGCCTTCCTGCAGAATAGCTAAGTTATTTGGGGATTAAATGACTGCTGCTTGTTTGCAGTCATCTGAAAACTTAATCATCTGGAGTCAATTAATATTAGCTTTAAAAAAAATAGAAAAAAGTAGATGTCAAACAGAAGAGATCCCAGCACAGAAACCTGGGGGACACCAATGGTGACTGGTCCCTTTGTGGAGGTAACTTCTCCTATTTTGATTATCTGCATCCTATCTGTGAGACAACTGCCAATCCAGTAGGTGACATAGGGGTTTATTCCCACTTTAGTTAGCTTTTCCACTATGCCCGAGTGGGGAATTGGTCAAAAGCTTTATCCAGGTCGAGGTATGCAATGTACACTGTTTTGCCTTCATCCATTGCTTTGTGACCTTATCAAAAAAAGTCAATCATTTCTGATTGTCCACCCTTAGATCCCCATTTTCAAACAATGCTCAAGTTCAACAGTTTTATTAATTTATTTTTTTTGTCTTTTTTTCATATCATTCTTTATTTAGTGTATTTTTAATGAATAAATTATATGCATACATGTTCGTAAAATGTGAATATGGTAACTAACGCAATAAAAATAGTTATATAGTAGAAGTGAATACAGAAGGCTCCAGGAGTTTTCAAAATATGATTAACATTAATACACAGGGTACATGTTGGAATGCTCACTTGCATTGTTTTCTTTGCAGTTATTAACAGTGAAATTTGCAGTATGAGATGATTTACTGGTCTGTGCCATTTGTGAAAAACTACAAAACCTGATTCCATCAGAGCAGGGTGAATGAAAAAGCCTTGCTAAACCTTGTAACTAATAACACAAGAAAATGCTGACGTTTATGCAACATCCAGCTAACAGCTTTTCCTATCCCCCAGCTGTTCTTCTGGTGCACCTGATCTGCCCCTAAAACTGGGTCACTGGTGACACAGATAGACAAATTGCTTTTGTGCCGCTTTTTAGTAAAACTGAAGTAGTCAATATATATATCGCATTAGGGAAAAGAACTGAATTGGTATATTCAGGAATGCATCTTTCATAACAACATTATATCAGCATTGAGACAGGTGCTGTCCCAAATGAATAATTGTTCATGGATCAAGCAAATATTCCTGGAATTAGAGTGCACAATGTAAGGTTATATGTTCTGTCGGTCTTAAAGGCCTATAGTTATAGTGAGTATTCAAATAACTGTACTATTTTTCTTCCGTTTCTACCAAAATGAGTGTCTTATCTGCAAGTGACTATTAGCACTGTATTTGTATTCTGAACCATTAAACGTTAGTCTAAAATAGTTTTTCAATAAGCAGTTAGAATAATTTTTGACTGAAATACTGAAAACTATATTCTTTTAATTTTTTTTTTTATTTCATGGCCAACAAGATAAGTTATGATCTCTTATATAACTACTCCAGCAGTTTTCTCCAACAAATGAATTTTGGCTTTGTACTTTGTTTTTAACAATAAGCAGTTTTCTAACATTTCATCTTCAGTGTTACAATTATACTTTGTTTAAATTGATGATGCCCTATATCACAGGGAAATGCAGCCCATCTCACAATCACCCTTTATGCATTTTATACTTTTTGCAATGAGAAATTAAATATGCTTTTTATGCTGCAAACTACAAAAGAAGAGTCCTTCCTACAGCGACCATGTGACCTTGCACACTGATAAACAGAGAAGCCCAGCGTCTCTCTTTACTGTGATTGTTTCACTTCTGGGTTCTTTTGTTTAAAATTAATAACAAATTTCAAATAGTATATTCATTTTGCTAAAGTCCTCATTACTTTTCCTTATCTGTAGTAGGTCTGATGCAGTGTTGCAGTTTATTTTCAGAAAGTAGATCTTTAAAAAAGGCTGACTGACAGAAATGCATCTCTGCTGTGATCTACATTGAAGAGTGATGGCAAAAATGCAACTGCATAGTGATACATTCAAATTATAAATTCATTTCAACATTTTAAAAGCACTTTTGCTGGGTGCCTTACCCTCCTACATCCCTTAATGTGTGTGTGGGGGGGTTAAGCCCCATATCTCTGTTCCTCTGAGTAAGGGGAATTATCTGAGATACCATAGTCTCAGTCTTATTAAACATATTTTGTGACCACATTCTAGACTGTTGATTATATATATATATATATATATATATGGGATCGGTTCTAATCCCCGAAGGAACTTTTGACCGAAGCACAAATGGCCGGGCATACGTCTGCAAAAGTGCTTTTTACAGAAAGAGCACTTTCACGGAAGTATGCCTGCAGCTAGAGGGAGTCGTGGGGGAATGACTACTGCAGAGATCGTACTACAGTGCGGATAAGGGAATATTCCCTTTTCCTCACTGTAGTGCGATCTCGGAGTGAGAATATTAAAGTAGGGGGGTGTGGGGGGTCACAGCCCCCCACATGGGGGTGCAGGGGGGCTTGCCCCCTGCATAAAAGTAGAGTTATTGTTTGTTTTTTTTAACACACTTTAACGATAGCACTTTTTCGGTGAAAGCACTTTTGCTAAAGTGTGTTCGGTGATTCGTTAAATAGTCCTAGATCCATATATATATATATATATATATATATATATATATATATATATATATATATATATATATTTGCAGAGCTATACTCTCTAGCACTCTCAAAGGCACAAAAATATATATTTTTAAAAGTGTCACTGCTAACTGCTTAATAACCACACAGTGTAAGGCACCTAACCCAATAGTGTTGCACTCCTAAAATAGAAAATAAACACCATCCATACAAAGCTAAAGCAAGCTCACATACTTAATATTGTTTTTAATAGCTCCTGCAAATCTTCATCATCATCACCTTCACCTGTGGAAGTCAGTCTTGCCAATGAACCCTAACCCAAACTTACTTCTCCTGGATACTTTTGACTTGATAAATTCTTTAATGGCTTCCCTACTACTTGTAAAATCAACAAAGTAAAACGTGATTGAGTTCAGTATCCTGAGATGAACTACCTTATTATTGTTTTCCCCAGGAAATCACTGCTGGAACAGTTTCCAAGTATACTGAGGCAGTGATTTCCTTTATGAACAAGCTTCTCCTTTATCCTAGTTGTGCAGCAGTGTGTGTGTGTGTGTGTGTGTGTGTGTGTGTGTGTGTGTGTGTGTGTGTGTGTGTGTGTGTGTGTGGCAGGAGGTTCACCCACATGTGGATGAAGGAGCTTTTTATTAAATGCCTTGGTGAGTTGAACATTTGACCTAGGTGAAGCTTCCTAACATAGCAGTGCTAGTTATAGACCCTATCCAGTATTCAAAATGTAACAAAACCCATTGCACTCAGGGACAGAGCCATGATGGCAAAGTGAAGACAGCATCTTTTTATTGCTCTGCAGTTTTAGATCTTAATACAGGGAAATAATTAATTTCTTTTGCAAAATGTTACTACACTGTAACTAATAATAGTTCTGACTATTCACCTTTCCATTTTTGTGGATTTTCATAAAGGTTTTCCTGTCACTTTTAACCAGAGACTGATCTGCTGAATGAAGATGAGCAACTCTAAGCATTCCCATGCTGATACCTCTTTGAAGAAGGACATACAAGAAGTGACAACTACTCTTCAAGAATTATCTTTGAAAATAGATGGCTTTCAGGTGAACTAGGAGAAAATTGTCTGAAACAAACTGATGCTTTTCAAGAACTGTTACAACAGCAACAATCCAAAATTTCTGATACTGAGATTTCTTTGAATAACATATATGGGAGTCTAAAAGAAGAAGAATCTCAAACTGATTTTCTGCTAAAACAAAACATTTGGCTTTTAAACAAAATAAATGATTTAGAAAACAGAGAAAGGAGATGCAACATAAGGGTCTTTGGAGTGCCATAAAAAACAGAAGGAAAGGATTTAATCTCATTTTTGAATACTTGGATACCTGAAATATTAAATTTAAAGGGGGGTTTTCTTTTGATATTGAAAGAGCCACAGAACCATAGGTAAACCTATTCCCTCTTCCTCTTCATCTCTTCTGAGATCCATAGTTATAAAATTGTCATATCTCGATAAAGAAGTAGTTCTCAAAAATGCTTGGAGAAAAGTCCCTTTGAAATACAAAATGAATTCAATCAGATTTGATAATGATTATTCAACTAGAACAATGGATCTAAGGAAACACTACCGGCCCCTTGTGAAATCTCTTAAACAAAATGGTTTTAATCTCAAATAATCTTCCCTGAAAAAATAAAAATGTATTTCTCAAGTGGAGTAAGAATCTTTAATAATCTACAAGAAGCATCTGCATTTGCCAACAATAACAATCTCATTCCTTTATCTGAAGATATGGATTGGTCTGCCCTATCTGTGAAATGATCTTCAGACAAAAATGTGTGGTCTGACATGAAGAAGAAAAAACAAAAGTCTGATATCATTTCTAATAGTACCATAAATCTATAAAGTCATCTGTCTCAAAATAACTGATATTAATGACCAGTTTTATTATTTTATTGCATAAGTACCATATTTTTTTTTTATTTTGTTAATTAATTTAAAAATCTTCTATATCTACTAGAAGTAGCAGTCCAATTCAAAGTTAATGTCTAGCAGTTCATCATCCAAGTTCATTTATTCAGAATCTACTCTATTATTGTTTCCCACGAAGTCTCTTGAAGTCAGATTGGATACTAAAAAGTCATTCATATTAGCAATGTATTATTCTATCAACATGGGTAAAAAAAATGTCCCTTCTTTTTTGTTCTTATAATGTAAACGGGGAGGGGGGTGAAGAGTAAGTATGGAGGGACAGAACATGTATGTGCTGGTATCCAAAGCTGAACTCTTTCCTTTTCTCAAATATATTTCATCACTTGAACTTTATGTGTCTTTTTGTTATTATAGCTTAGTTTCCGTAATGAGTTCTATATATTGGGTTTCAGTTTTTAGGTGTGTACAATTCTTAATGTTTTATTCAATTGAGATGTGCTTTTTAGTATCTTTCAAGACTATGTTTTGAATCAAAATTGTAGGGTTCAGTGTTGCTTATTGTGTAGTTATGGCTATGTGGGAAATGTTTGTTGAGTGTACTCGCTCCTTGGCCTTTCCTGTATTTCAGAATCATTTGACACCAGTTATATTAAGTAGACACCTATTTTTCCCCTCTCTCTTTATTTTCATCCCTCTTACACAACTTGCACTTACCTTGAGACATACTTGTCTTGAGTATTCACTGTAAGATTAAGTGGCTTTTGCTGTTTTAAGTTCTGCGGAGTTCTCAGCTATTCAATGGTCTCAGCTTCCACATAGTTGTTTGCTGCACTATCACAATCATTTGGAAGTCATATGAACATCTGTTACTGTTGTTTTCCCCCTACAGTTTATTCTGGTGTCTACCTCTAGAGGACTAAAGATATTTTTTGACTTTAAAAGATACCTTAAACCATTTATTTCAAGTTTTATTAGTAAATGTATATTTATATGAAAGTTTAATGAATAACAAAGTTTTTTATTAAAGTCTGTATTGCAGAATAACAATAGTCTTTCCTAGATTTTTTTTTTAAAACAAATTTATTGTTTTAACATATAAGAGAAATATCATAACAATTTTATACAAATAATTAAAAATAGGTATTATTATAATATTCAACAAAACAACTAAAGTATTTACAAAGACATCCACTACAATCAGATCAATTAATTAAACTAAAATACTGTGCTATTGAAATTAGAATTTTTTTAACAAATTTTGTAAATTATCCCATGCAATAAAATGTGATGTTTTTCTAGTTGTTCTCATTCTAATTGTGCTTATTTCCATATGACACATTATATTCATAACATTTTAAATTCATTGAATGAAGGAGGTGTATCTGAAATCAATTTCTAGTTTATATTTTCCTAGCCACTGCTAGGATAGACCATAACAAGGAAGCTTAATCTTTTTAACACATTGAGGTACAGGTGTGTTGAATAATATAAGAGACTTAGAAATAATGAAATTATCTGTAAAAAGAGCCTGCAAAAATTCATTAATTGACTTCCAGTATTCTTTCAACTTCATACAGTCATAAAACATATGAGCCCAGTCAGCATTAATTTCTACATTACATCTCTTACATAGATTATCTTTATTATTAATTTTATTCATCATCAAAGGTGTATAAAAGATCTATGTAAAAATTTCCATGTATAAAGTCTCCAGACAATGGAAGATGTAGTTCTATAAGCAGATTCCAATATATATTGTTTATCTTGTTGAGTTGGTGGGTCCCCATTAATAGAGGTGAAATAATTCCAGTATGAATCTACATTGTAAAAAGTTTCTTGTCTGATAATTTTATGTATATATGAAAGTTTACCTTTATCAGAAACTTTATGCTGTAAATTTATTATCAAGTAATCAATCAGTTTTGGAATAGATTCTTTAACTGTTATAGACATTAGATCTATTCTATCAGTGAGATGTCATCTAAAGATCTGAACCTCTAACCAGCAAGTTTCTCTTAGATCAAATTCTTTTTAAGAAATCTAGATTTTTAACTTTATTATCAGATATCAGCTGATACCAGTACTTTAGATTATTATCTATAGCTAAATGAGCTCTTCCTTAGTAGATTACATAAGCAATACCTGAGTATAAATTATAGGAATACAATAAAATTCCATTCCCCAGGATTAGCATGAATATAGGAATATGATACTAATAATAATATTTAATGGGTAAACAGACATATGTTTAGGGTGTTTTAATAGGTGAAATTACAAAAAATTCCTACTTAAACACAACATGGAGCTATTTATAATCATATTTTTATGTGTTAAGGAGATTTGAAGTGCATACTAATTAATTAGCTCCCAATAATTTTTCCATTGACACATGATGACGATCTATTAATAAAGTATGCTTTTATAATAGAAGAGATAATATATAAATTAAAGTCTGGAAAAGAAATACCCCCTTGAGACCAGCTATTAGTATGTTTCTTTAATGCAATCCTAGGTCTATTAGGTGCCCATAAGAAATTTAACATTAGTGTATTCAGTTTCTTGATAGTTATTTTTGTAGGTGAAAGTATTATTGATTGTATTAAGTATAAAATCTTGGGAATATTATCATTTTAATAATTGTAAGTCTCTCCTTCATAGTAAAAAACATATTATTCCAGGTATTAAAAAGATTTTTGTATATTAAGAAAACAGGTATTATAGTTATTATATATAATAGATTTAATATCTTTAGATAGTATTATACCTAAATAAGTTATCTGACCTGAGTTGGGTACATATTTAGTAAAATCACTAATGAGAGTATTTTTTTCGTGTATATATAGGTAGTATTTTAGTTTTTTCTTCATTGAATATTAAACCAGAAATACTTTTAAAATTCATCATTTTATCAAATAAAGACTGCATAGAAGAATTAGATCCTGCTGATGTAATTAGAACATCATCTGCAAAGTCTATTCAGTACTATTTTGAAATCAAATTTTCAAAAGGCTCCATTAATAAAGTGAATAATAGTGGAGAAAGCCAAGGCTTGCTTACTAAAGTGAATAATAGTGATTTTTTGTGATCCTTATGCTCCTACCTTTAATATAAGAATGGGTATTTTTATAAATGCCTGCTTAAATTTATAATATAATCAGAGATCTTTCTGTGCATTCTCTCAGAATGGGTAAAATGCATTCCAACATTGTACTGAATTTCTGAACCTATATCCATCAAGACTAATAAGTGTTAAATCTTTCTTTTTCCTATTTGCAAAAATAAATTATGTTAAATCTTCTTCCTATATTATCAAAGCATTTCTATTTTAATGACTTCTTTGATGATATATGTCTAAAATCATACGGATAATTGTCTGATCTATATCAGTAATGCCTCATACAAATTTTTTATAATCTATCAAGTAATCAGATGGGTCAATATGAAGAACATCTAGTTGAGAATTTATTGATTTTAAAATTGGTGAAATAAATGTATATTCTTTTAGATGGGTGAAATAGGTTAGTTTAAAATAGAAATAAACCTATTAGACCAGAATAATATGTTTTAAAAGAAAGAATATTATTTAATATTTTATAATGGAAATACATTCATTATATTTGATTTTTTATATAATATTAGCCGTCAATAGTTCTGTATAAGCTTATTTATTCCAATAATTTATGTATTTGTTTATATTAACTCCAATATTTATGTGGTTTTTAAATTAATTTGTATTTATGTGCCAGGTTATATGTTTATGTTGTTAGTGTTAATCTTGTCTTTTATTTTTTGTTATGGTTCCATGATTTCTGTTATTCTTAGAATGATTCCAAAGTATTTCTAGAATTAGATTTCTTCTTCTGGTTTTGTCTATTCAGATTTTTTTAGTTTATTTTTCAATATTGAAAGTTTTTTTTTATTTTGAATTTTTGTTTATTTTAATTTTATATGGGCTAATTTAACTTTATGTATCAAAATTTTTATTTGTATTTAGGTTATTAAAATTGTTTATTTTTTCATTAACTTATTTGTCCATGGGGGTTTCTTTCTCCATTATGTTAATAACTTTCTGTTTATGTATTGAATTTTATTATTTTCTTTATCCCAAGATTTATATTATCATTATACCTTTTTCATTTATGTCCATAGAGATATGTTTTTTGTTATATATGATATTATTTTTCTGGAGACTATGAATACTCTATTTATGTCTAGAAAATATTGTAAATGTGAAACTATATATGTATTATAAAGTATAGCTTCTTTCTTTATGCTAAGTTCCTTTGTAAGGTTTCAGACATGACAGTTTCTCTTATCATTTTTTCAAAACAAATGAAAAAAATTTTAATATGATCAGAAAATATCTTGAATTAAATAAATTTTTTAAATATTTAAATCTAATTTTTTGTATGGTTAGAAATAAAGACTTTTTTTGATTTTGAATAAGTCTTGTATCTGTTAGAAAAAAGGTGTATGGTAATGATTTGAGATAAATTAATGTTAATATCATTCAAATGATAAATTATGTAATTCTTCTCTTTAATTTATTTCAGTATTTAATTCTTCTTTTTCATTATAGTGGTAGTATCATTTTCTATAGTAGTACATATAAAAAATCCATGATGAAATAAATATGATGTTAGACTGTAATAATACCACCCATCCAATACACATTAATTATAATACCAAGTTCCCCCATTAATATATATTGTATACTATGTAAACATTCCCATTAATTTGTATTGTAATCACTTAAAACATTCCTTTGTCATCATGATAAGATTATAAAAATTATAGATTTCTACTTTTTTTTCTGAGTTAAATGACTACCTCTTTTTTCTGAGTGTGCTCTGAACTAACCAATATTGTATACTTATTTCAGTTTCTGGGTATCTGCATCTTTTGGGAGATTGGTCTTGTCTAGATAAGAGATGCTTTTTGTTTTTGCAGTTATACAAATTGATTATTCAATCCCATTAATTTATTAGATTATTTTTTTTAATTTTGTCAAAAATTATTTTTAAAGATGAGATTTCAAATATTAAGATACAAATAACAAGATAAATAAATGGTACCTTTAAATAAATAACAAGATAAATAATGTTATTTGTACTTATTAAATCTATAGCTGATTTTGTATTGTAGTGATTTTTTTTGTGTACAGATTTTGTTTGTAGTGACAATGAGTTGACAAAATAATATGTGGATGTCAATGAGATGAAAATATAAATAACAAAAAAAAAAAACCAAATATCCTGCCTTGCAAGAATTGCCTAACCAGAGCAGCATTTAGTAGAAAACCCTAAAGCTTAACTCCTAAGCAAGTGCAACCCTTAGCAGCCTACCTTTACTACCTTAATATCAGTTTAATTTAAGTGAGGTTAACAGTTTTCTATTCAATTATCTATCATTATCTATCAAGACAAGGTAAAACAGGCATCAAATAAACTAAAATAAACTTTTTTTTTTTTTTTTTTTTTTTTTTTTTTGTTCATACTATTATATAGATTATATATATATATAGTACTAATTAATTTCAAATAAAATAATCTTTAATGTTAGAAATCAAAGAAAGAGATGTTCTAACATATTCATAAATCAAACTTTTGTTTAATAAAATTCAGACACATATAATTAAGATACAGACATTTCATATTTGTGAATATTTCAATCCATGTGAATTCTCAAACAGCTTCCAAAATCTTGAGCATTTTGTATGGAGCATTTACTTAAACTCATTACTGTCAATAGAATAAATATTGTATTCATAAATCATAAAATAAATCATATTGCAGATTCTCAGAGATTCTCAAAACACCTCGTTATTACCTAAAAAAAGCCATCACACACATAAACACAGACACACACATACATATACACACACACACACACATACACACACACACACACACACACACACACACACACACACACACACACACACACACACACATACACATATATATATATATATATATTATATATATATATATATCACTGGTGTGTGTGTTAGTAGAATCCTCTATGTCCTACCTAGAATCCTAGGAATAAATCTTTATACAAAATAAAAAATAATGCACAGCAAACACATAACTAAGCCAGATTACACATTCATCAACTCTACTGCTTTCTTAAAATATATCATATGACATTTCTTTTTCCAATAGGAGTTATAAGATTTATTGTAGGCTTGCTAATCAAATGAATTAAAATGAGTTATAGTAAAGTATATGTTTTACAAGTTTTTTTTAACACAGATTATGCTACTACTGTTATAGATTTTCAAAAACATTTTTAAATAAATGTTTCATTCTATGCCTTCTAAAAATAAGATATTTACTTGCTACAAGAAACTACATCATCCAAACTCATCATAACTGACATATTTATGAAAGAGTATTTTTCCTGAATCTGTGGTGTGTCAGTGTGATAACCTTAACAATGTTTATACTAACTGCTTTCAGTTTCTCTGTGAAAATTCTGTGAGTGCAGGGAGTGAAACTCATGGACACTATGCAGACAGCCCACATCCCAGATTGTCTCCTTAACATTTTTTTTGCATGCTTGGTTAAAGCTGTGCAAAACAAACATTTTTCATTATAGAGTAAAATGTGTATTCATAGAAATTAATTATTATAAATCATATTGGATAGTTATGCTCAGAAAAAAAAGCCATCACACTCACACACACACACACACATACACACACACACACACACACACACACACACACACACACACACACACACACATATATATACATATATGATCTCACACTGTGTTGTGTGTTAGTAGCACTACTATTACTTGCTGTCCCTAGAATAAATCTGCTTTATACAAAATAATGCACAGCAAACACATATTGGTAACCAGATTTTACAATCATGCTAACCTTTGCTTTAAAATAAATCACATGACATTTCTTTCCAGAATAGAGTTATAAGATTATTTATGTTTGTCAATCAGATGAATTAAATGAGTTATAGTAAAGTATATGTTTGGAACACAAATTTTTAACACAGATTATTTTTTCAAAAAATGTAAAATTTTTGTTTTTTTTTTATGCCTTCTAAAAATAAGACATTTACTACAAGAAACTACATCATTTAAACTCATTATAACTTACATATTTTATACATGACATATTTTTCCTGAATCTGTGGTGTGTGTGTGTGTGATGTGTGTCTGTTTATTTATACTATACTAACTGCTTTTCTCTGTGAGAATTCTGTGGGATTTGAAGATTCTGAGGTAACTCAAGGACATTGTGCATAAGACAGCCCACATCCCAGATTGTCTCTTCTTAACATTTATGGGAAACTTATTAAAACTAGTGACAAACATTCATTTAGCAGTGTAAATGCATCTAAACATGATAGAACCTCCACAATAGCCACAAGAACAGATCAAGTGAACTTAAACTTAAAATTAAGCACAAAAAATAAACCTTCAACAAACAACTCAACTAACTCCAATTTCTCCCCAATTCTTAAATCCTACTGTAACTCCATTGTCTACACAGTCTAAAGCATTCTATATATTAATAAAGAAAAAAAAAAAAGGAGTGGATAAGAAAAAAAAATAAAAGAGAAAAGCTGAAAAAGAAGCTGTGAAAGTGTGAAGTATACTTAATGTTTTGTTTAAATATTATATTAATTAACAAATAAATTATATATTTACTCTTATTTGGTTATTAGTTAAAATATTGATTGATTACAGATTATTTACAAACAGCAGAATAATAAAGAAAGTATAAGAGTATAATTGGAAATTTGAACTTTAGAAATACTACAAGAAATAGATGAAATAAATATGTTATTATTCTATTAATGATATTTTCATTACTGTCTCTCCTGCCCTCCCCCACCCTTTACCCACTACATAATCTAAATAGAATGTCATTGTTTAAACAAAGAAAATAATAAAGAAAAGAAAAAAAAAAGGTAAAGATAAAAATGTAAAATCATTTTTTAGTCTCTTCTTCTTCTCTCTTCTTCTCTGAAGTCTTCCAGTGCTGCTAACTTTAATGAAGAACTAGGCCCATTCCATTTCTTCTATTTTTATAAAAATCTTTTTTTCTTTGACAAACAGTAAAGCAGAGTCTAAATCATCGAAGACCTTAGTTTTAAGCTGGCAGGAAACAGAAGGGCTCCCTTATAGTATTAGAAAAACTTTCTTTTACCATGGAAGAATAGTCATTGTCAAAACGCACAGTTGTCTCATTAAACCAACAGGAGGACTTAGCCCCAACAGATTTAAGAACCATCTCTTTATCAAAAGATGATAGAAATCTAACTATAACTGATCTAGGATAGTTTTGTTAGAGTTTGCTCTTTCAATACCAAAAAGGGAGTCTCTGGTAATCTAAAGTTTTAGGGAGCCATGTTGTTAAAAAAAGTAATATTGTTACCTTCAATATTTTCTGGCAGTCCAAAAAAAATAATAATGTTATTCTAGATCTATTTTCCAGGTCATCCCCAGCTTTTTGTAAAAATGTGTATTTTGTTTCAGCAGAAACTCAATGTTGATTCCTGTTCTTGTATTTTATTTTCCATGTCATTCACAGCTTCTTCTATGCCTGTCATCTGGATCTTCTGTTGTTGCAGGTCCATATGTAACAAGTCTATTTGTTTTGTAGTTTTTCTATGAAAGTGTCTATTTTAGTATCCATTTTATCCATCTTAGCAGTAAGTTGCTGGACTATAATTATCAGAGACTGAAGTTCTTTCTTGATGCTGGAGTCTTGAGAATTTGTCTTACTGGAACTCATTTCAGACTGATAAACTGACAGGAAAATTTCCAAAGTAATTTCTGACAGGAATATTATTAAGATTTCCTTTCTTTTTTAGATATAGTTCAAGAACTATATAAAACAAACATATTTAGAAAGAAAATTACTTCAAGAATTAATTTTTTAAGTAATTAATTCCTGTCAATGTAATGAAATTGGTGGAGCTGAAGAAATCTGCTGCTATCCTGTGTTCATCCTTGGCCATGCCCCCTTTCCTAGATTTTTTTAATGTTTATCTTCATAGATATTTGACCTCTCCATCAGTAGAACTTTCATTGCTTCCATGTAACAATCAGTCTGGAGAGCATTATTGTTAACTTATACTAGATCCTTGCTATAGTTAGAAATACACACACACACACTACAAACAACTGAACATATTAATTTAAGTAGTTACATTAAATAAATGCCATTACTAGTCTGTGTACCGATGACGGGTCTTGACACTTACATTAGATTTTTAATTATTGAAGATACTGTATAACAGAACAACTGATTTACAGCAATTGCCCTGACAAAATAATACTCATTAAAATTATTGTAAATGTTAAGAAGTGCTGGGCAAAGATAAGGTCTAGGACAAAAAGTAGAATCTAGTGATACGAAGGCAGCTAATACAGTGATATTTATGAAAACATCACTATATCACCAAAAAAACAGTACATTACCTTTCATTAAAAATACCACCATTGATACTTAACTAAAACAGACACATAAAGGGGAGACAGCTGAGTATGTACATGGTAGAAATAGAAGTGAAGAGGCATTATTGTTGCTCCTCAGGATGCTGTTGTTGGAGGTTTACATTCGATCTGTAAGCAAGCTACAGACTTTGCACATTTTTTCTCTTTCTTCAAGTGGATTTGCTCCCACTCCCTAAAAGCATGCTGTTTATGTTGTTCTAAATTGTCCATGGGTTTCTTCATTTGTGAATTTTGTCCAGTAAAGTACTGCGTGTGTGAGAGGCTGAGTGTGTGTGTGTGTGTGTGTGTGTGTGTGTGTGTGTGTGTGTGTGTGTGTGTGTGTGTGTGTGTGTGTGTGTGTGTGTTTGTTTGTGTGCGTGTGTGTGTGGGTGTGCCTGTATGTGTGTGTGTGTTTGAAGTGTTTCTTTGACCTTGTTTCATCACACTTTAGCTAGGGAAAAATAACATATACTATTAAAATACAGAAACATTATCCATTACCCAGGATGTCTTCACTGGATGTTGTTGAATTATATCTATGTTAAATTTGTTTGTATATGTTTTTACTATGGGAAGGGGAGGTGAAAGTAGAAGAGATACGGAAAGGATTATAATTTGTCTCATATATTTCTTTTGCTTAGTTCAGTATTTCTCTCTTTTAGGTAGAACATATCTTATTTCGATTTCTCTTAACTAATGATAAATATAATTCATTATTTAATCATAAATGTGTTAATTTGTAACTAAATTAGAAGGAACAGTGTGTTTGTTATGAATTTCTTGATGTTACTGTTTCAATGTTTTAAACAAGAGATATCTGAATATCTTTTCCCTATTAGTAGACTGAAGATGCATTCTTTCGAATGCATCTTGGTCGAACTCAAAAGCCTGAAACGGCAAAACATCGAAACGGCTTTTAAGCGAATTCTTTCCCTGGGAAAGAATTTGCTTGGCTGCTTCATTACTTTGCCATTTTCGGCAGTGTAGTGCGGCCTTGGAGTTGGTATATTTAAGTAGGGGGGTGTGGGGGGCACAGCCCCCCACTTAATGTAATGTTTAAAGTGTTTTTTTTTTTGAACAGCGATTTTTTTTCCCTAGGAAAAAAATCACTGTTCTGACAGTTTGAAATTGTAAGATTTTACTTACATAGGGTCGATTAATCACCATTTGCTTTTTTAAGCATTTGGTGATCTAATATAGACCCCTGAATATCAAATCTTTATAATAATTAATACTGTTCTCAATTTGAAAAGCAATGAGAAGCATTATAATTCATCTAGTAACATATGTATTCAATCTGATATAATCTTACATCTGTGATAATTCAGTTTCTTATCAGACAAATGTTTTCTTTATATATTTATGTAACTTACTGAAGAAATTTATCCTATCTATCTCTAGCTTTTATATGTCCAAAAATCATTGAGGAAAGTAGTCTGTGCTATGTTTTTATGAACAAGTTACACTCATTCTTCTTTGCCATGCAGGAGACACATCAACTAAAATAAAATACAGAATAGCCTTTATAATCAATGCACTCTCAAATGGCTTTCACAAAGTTTTTACAAATTATCTTTCTAGCCATATAGAATCTAACAGTTACAGCAAACATCCTAAAATGTCTCTAGGCTATAACATACTGTACAGACTGATTCAATTTTATTTAGGTTAATAGGTTCATAGGTTCATACTAGGCTATCTGCCCTGAGGCAATTAATTATAAGCCTAGCCCGATTCTGTATGGCTTACACCACCCCTTGATTTGAGTATACTGTGCCCTTTTTAAGGTTTAGTTTACTGTGCCTCTGTCTAATAGTGACACAGGAGTAATCCCTGGGACAAACCTATGATCCCCCATCCACCTATCGAGATTTTTCTTGAAGAGATTCAGTGAGGTGCTCTGCCTCACATGAACTGGAATTCTATTCCAGAGCGAAGGGAGCCTCTGGGTTATGAACCTGTCCCTCCAGCAAATTCTATTTATTTCTGTGCTGAGGTTCAAGTCCCTCAAGCGTGTGGCTCTAAGGGATTTAGATTTACTGAGGTGGAGCATGTCCATTAATTCTGGATTTGACATAGCTTTGTATGTCAGGCATAGATCGCCTTGAAGTAGACGGTATGCAACCGAGTAGAGCTGGAGTTTTTTTAACCGAGCAGCATATGGCATCTGTTTGAGACCCTTGATCCTCTTGGTGAGATACTTTTGGGGTATTTCTAATTGCTGCAGGTGTCGGGTAAGATACATCCCAAAAGGGGCATTATATTCTATGATGGGCCTGATGAGGGATGAATAAAGGGGCACGATTACCTCTCTTGATCTAGATGTGAAACCCTTTGTGATGAGGTGGGCTATGTCGAAGGTGTTTCTAACCACTTTGGCATTGTGGTTTTCAAAGGAGAGATTGCTATCAACTTGGGTCCCTAGATCCCTAATAACTTTCTCTGTACTTAATGGGTTTCCGCCTATGTGGTTATTTGTGGGCACATTGTTTTTGACAAAGGGTATGACTATACATTTTTTGGCATTTAGCTTTAAACCATGGCGCTGGCACCAGTTATCTGTCTCTGTGAGACCTTTTTGAAGGATGTTTGTGTCAGCTGGAGAGTTGATTATGGCGCCCAGTTTGTAGTCGTCTGCGAACTTGGTGAGCCATAGTCCTCCCACATTTGCCTGTACCTCGGAAAAGTATATACCGAACAAGAGTGGTCCCAGGACAGAACCCTGTGGGACACCACTTGTGACTGGTTTCGAGTCTGACATGGCTCCAGCAACTCTCACTCTGTGGGTTCTGTCTTTGAGCCAATTTGCGACCCATCTTGTGACATAGGGGTTTATATTTAAGCTGGATATCTTATCTATGATGCCCGAGTGGGGTATTGTGTCAGATGCCTTTGCAAGGTCCAGATAGGCTGTGTGGACTACCTTCCCTTCATCTATGGCTTTGTTGACTGTTTCAAAGAAGTCAACCAGGTTCAAAAGGCAGGATCTGCCCTTGACAAAGCCGAACTGGGTAGGATCTAGTGTCTGTAGTTCCCCAATGTCTTTGTTTATGAGCTCCATGATGATCCTCTCCATAGCCTTGCAGACTAAGCTAGTCAGGCTTATGGGGCGATAGTTTCCAGGGTCCGTAGAGGCTCCTCCTTTGTGGAATGGGACCACTGTTGCTGTACGCCATTCTGTGGGCACATATCCTGTAGTGAGGCTGAGATTGTATAGCTGTTTTATCTGAGGGATTAGTTCCTCTTGGAGTTCATGTAGGACGCAACCTGGGATGCCATCTGGTCCCATGGAAGCAGTGTTTTTTGCTTTGGAGAGGGCAGCCTTCACCTGAGCATCAGAGATGTTTGGGAGGCAGCCCTCTGCTGGGATAGATACTTGCTCTTTTGGGGGGGGGTGGAGAAGTTTGCACTGAACCTGTCTGCCAGGATATTTGCGATGTCTGTGGGTTCAGTGTATTTTTTGTCATTTAGAATCAACTCAGAACAAGTCTGGGAGTTGCATCCCAGGTTTCTAACATAACTGAAAAAAGCCTTATGATTGTCTTTGGTGTCCTGTGCAATTTTTCTCTCGAAGCTCGCCTTGGAGGATTTTATGAGGGATCGTAATTTTTTGCTAGTACTGATCAGAGATGCCTTCCCTATTAGGGATTTTGCTCTATCATGTAGTATCTTCCTCCTTCTGTTGTACAGTTTATTTATGGCAGGGGTCCACCAGACTGGACGCCTGCCTTTGGATGATTGGGTCTTGGTTTTGTTTGGGATAGCATGATCCATGCATTCCTGGAGATGTCCGTAGAATGCGTTTATATAGGATTCTGCAGTTTGGGCCATAGTTTCCACTGGCCCTGGGGCCTTGAAGGATTCCACTTCAGTTTTGAGAAGTGAGAAGTTCGCTTTTGAGAAGTTTTTCACTGTGGTTTTCTGGGCTGGGGGTGGGGTCGGGATGTGGACATTCAGTGAAATTATTTTATGGTCTGATCTTACCAATGAGGGATATACTTCTGGTGTGGAGCATAGAGTCCCCACGTTGGTAATGATCAGGTCTAGTATGTTGTCCCCTCTTGTGGGAGTGGTGACTAGTTGTTCCATAGCATTTGAGTTTATAATTTCCAGGAACCTTTGGGCTAAGGTGCTGGGGCTTGAGTAGTGCTCCCAGTCAATGTTTGGGTAGTTGAAGTTACCCAATATAATGGTGTTCGGAGAGATCTTCATGTTCTCCAATGTTTTCAGGAAAGCCGAGTGGGATTCCTGACTTTGAGAGGGTGGTATGTAGGATGCTATAAACTGAAAAGCAGTCTTGCCCACTGTTAGTTGCACATGGATGGTCTCCGATGCCGTGCAATGCCACTAACCTGGAGGTGTGGATATCCTTGATAAATATGGAAACTCCCCTCCTTTTGTGGTTCGGTCCAGGTTTTGGGGCGAAAAGCATGATATGAGGTATAGCCTGGTAGTGCTGGGGTGCTCTCTGGAGCCTTGAACCAGGTTTCTGTCACTGCACAGATATCGATGTTCTCCATACTGAGGAGAGCTTCGAGTGTGTGTATCTTGAGGTTAAGACTTCTGGCGTTTAGCAGCATTACCCTTAGTTTCTTGTTCCTTGTGCTGTCTATGGGGGTGGGTTTGACTTTTGAGCCTTGCCTAAAAAAGGCACTATGGGGGTGGCAAGAGCCTTTGCCAATATCTGAAAGCCCAGTGGTGACAGGTGCAAGCCGTCCCTAGCGAAGCAACATGGCTTGTCGAGCATGTCATCCCAGGCTGACAGACACTGGATTCTCTTTGAATGACACCAAAATTTTAGCCAGTTGTTAAAATCGATCATTTTGTCTTTGTACTGTGGCATCATTCTAGGTGAGGGTAAGATGCTGCTCAAGGTCAGGGTCATACCAGCCTGGGCTACATGATCAGAGAGCTCCACTATGTCTCTTTTCATGTAGTCCAGGGAGGTACATCTCAGGTCATTCACACCAGCATGTACAATGACTGAGTCATATTTGTATTTGCTTTGGAGTGACCTGAGTGCTTGCGTTATGTGGCGGATCCTAGCACCCGACAGGCAGCTCACCATGACCTTCTCTTTATTCAGCCTGGTGAGCGGGATGTCAGTGTGTCTGACAATAGAGTCACCTATTAAAAGAGTATCAGGTGTGTTATTCAGCCTTAAGGGCTGTGGCCGCTTGGCACACTGACTTTGTGGGCTATGTGTTGTGCGTGTTTTGTTTTGAGGTAGCATTTGCTTGGATGTCTGCTTTGGAGGTCTCTGTTGCTTAGGTAGATTTTTATTTAGAGTCTCCGAGTATGTTTTTGTGTATTTATATGTTTGGTTCGCTGATGTGGTGGGACTATGTGATACTGGAATTGTGTTGTGTGAGGTTACCTTCTCCTCCTGACTGGTTACACCAGTTTTGAGATGAGAGAGCTCAGCCTCCAGTTTGGCTAAATAGTCAATAGTTTGATTCATGAGATTCTAGCAAAATTCCCGATCACTCAGTTTGTATAGTTTACCAAGGCATTCAAAACCATTGCTCACAGTGCTAAAATAAAGGCCCTGATATCTGTCTGGTTCCATCATCAAAAGTGATCAACTGGTTACTTCAGGATTTTTAGAACAAAATAGTATGCAATTCCTGGACTGGGGACAAAAAAAAATCAGCATTTTATTTGCTACTCTGGAAAATTCCATATAAAATTCTTGTGAATCTTCATTCTGATTTTGTATTCATTATATGTTTTTAATTTGGGATAAATCAGTTCTCATGTTGACTTCAAAGGGCCATAACAACGAAGAATCATTAATATTACAGTAAGATTTACTTATTGTCCAAGCTTAATTAATCTCATTACAGCTACAACTAAATGACTGAGTTTTACTGCCTATAGCATCAGTCAGCTTGTTCTAATTATAATTAGTGCAAGCACCACAGTGGGCACCACTGTTAATATAAGCACTAGAAAAGCATAGGACAGCATAAAAATAATTCACTCATAAAATCTAGACAAGCACAAGCCAGAAGCAGTAACAATAAAATCAGATACTAACTACACATATACACTCAATCACATCACCCATATAGTCACTATATACCTACAGCAGCATAAACAGCTAGACTGTAGGGCTACTTCTATATGTGCATCTGTAAGATGGCAGGACACTGTATTTGTAGCATCAGTCACACAGTATGAAGTATAAATGAAATGTAAATCAGCACATTCACAAGGGTAGGAATTCAATACCATACATAAACGTTCAGAATAATATTGCCCAGTCCTTAAAGCTCTGTGTACTGTGCATTGTTTTTTGTTGTAATGGTGCTTCTATGTGCCTTCCTGAGGCTGGTAGAGTACCTACTATTTAAAGCCCTTTTCAATGCCTTGCATGATATTTATATGCCTTATTCTTCTGCTGATGTACTCCAGTACTGTTTCCTCAGCACCTACTACACCCTTTATATAGGAATCATTGTGGAGCTGCACTATTCATTCTAGTAATAATGTTTGGTTGTCCCCTAAAAGTCTAATGTCTAAATATTTAACATGCTATTTTATTGCAAGATACACAGTGCAGTTTCACCATTGTATACATTCAGCAAGTTCCTTAAATGCTGCAAATTAAATGATAGGTTTACAGTGCCAGTTGAAAATGCTTTCTAACATATCTGAGTCTGCCACCCCTTCAAGCATGACATACTTTCCATCAATTAGCTGTCATCATTGATGCATGCCTTGTTAGTCCTAGTGACATCTCACATGGTAACAGCCTGCTGTTTACCATAGTAGTTTTATGGCATCTGTCTTTCAGAACAGTGCCCTAGCTGCCATCTGTCCTTCCAATTTCCACAACATAGATAACAACTCTGATTATATCCAAGTGCCTGAATTAAACCAAGATGAAACTCAGAGAGGCTTATATAGACCATATTGCTTTCCTGATACTCACTTGGTGTTATAGAAGTAAGCATATTTTACCTTTGGTATAGTGGAGTAGAAAACTGTTTAAAAACATGAATGACTTGAGATAATAATGAGGACTTTCATATCTAACATACATATATGCAGTTCAGTCTCACTACTAAACCGAGTGGTCAGTAGACATACCTTTGTTGTCATTATTTTTTTTTTTATTTGACATATACTTAACAGCCAGCCTGGTGATTCAGGATGAGGAAGACACAGGTGTCTCCACAGTGCAGATGTGAAGAGTGAATTAGATCCTGAAGACTGAGGCCTGAGGAGGGAGAAAAGCAGGCTGCTTTGTGTGTCTACCATTCACAACAGCAATACCATCTATTGTAAAATGAGTGTTTTTCTGTATGGACTGCAGTTACTGAGAGACTGACTATCTTCACCCACTGCATGTAATGTGCATAGGAACATTAAGTTCTGGTCTGTACTCATGCCCTTTCATGATGGCAGCCTTGATAATGTATACAAAATGGGAAACACTGCATAGAAACATGATGTCACCAGAGTCCCTCTTAATGAGTCTCACCCCTTAAAGCAACAAAGATGTCAAGCCTAGGAAATGGACAGATGTCCAAGACAAATCAAGAGGAAAATAAATAAATTAATTCATTCATTCATTTGTTAAAGGCAAGTGAATAACCACACCAGCTGTCAGTGTGGCACTGCATTAAGAAACATATTTGTATTTGGCATTGTAAATAGGCAGATTCTGTTCATTTAATATAACATTCCCTTTTGGTATGTACCATACCAGACACCTGCTGCACCTTGAGAGACCTCAGAGATTTCTAACTAAGAAAATTCAGGATCTACAGCACGTCTTATACGGACAGACTGAAGTCACTGTCACTGTAGTGTATAGACTATGCAGAGGCAACTTATGTCTAGCTTACAGGGCTATCTCTGACTCATCTAATGGAAAGGTTACACATCCATAAGTCAAATAGGACTAGAGACACCCATTCTAGGGATCTCAGTCTTGCTTGCAACATAAATAGGACCTGCTGAAGAGACAGATACATCTCTCAGAGGTTGCCACTCCTGTGGAGTAGGCTCCCAATCCACATCAAGCAGCGCACCTCCATGACCCTGTTTAAGTGCAACCTGAACCACTGGATGGGAAAGCATACATTTCTACAAGGGATTACCCCTGCTTTTCTCTGGACATGGGTAGTCCTTGCTAGAAAAATCTTGAGCATAGAATATATCTCTCATCTAGTATTATATTGGGATTTAACAGCCAGGCTTGTAAAGACCCTTGGATCAATAGCCTAGTAACATCCTATGAAGCTATGAACCTATTTAACAAAGCTTATAAGCTAAGCTTAAAAAGAAGAAAGTAAAGCAATTAACACATTGAAAGATTGTAAACTTTCACAAAACTACATTTTAGTTGTATCTGAGATTTGCAGCAAAGTAAATCTATGTAAAGTGAAGACGAGATAACACTTTCTACAAAACACTTCAGCTTTATACTTTGGAAAAAATAATGAACTACATAATTTGGCCATATTTTCAGTTTGTAGTTCTGATAACCTAAAGGAAAATGTAAGGTCTGCTCTCATGGTTATCAAATGAACAGCACTCCTTTATAAGAATTACAGGCTTTGTTCGCTATCTGACATGCCATTTGTCGCACCCTTCCTGGGTTTTAAAGCTAGGAAATTAGTTTGCACAGAACATCACTTCTTGAACCATAAAAGGATAATGAAATGCCATGTCCATTATTCATTTGTATTCTTCGATGTGTTTGCTTGAAACATGGGAAAATAAATGGAATTTCACTTATTATACTTTTACTTCAGATATAAATGTGATCAACAGAAGGTGCAAAATCCTGTTAAATTTTACCAAACAGTCCATTTCAGCATAAGGTAATCCTGATATTGCATTCCACTACATATAAATAATTGGTTTCATGTCTGAACAGATTAATAAAATGCTAACAAAGCAGAGCTTCTGTTCAAGAAGCCATAATCTGGGAAAAATAGAAGCAACTCTAAATTGTTCTGCATGTAAGGATTGTTAAAACTGTCAGCAGCTGTCAATCTCTTTGCAGGAAAAAGTGGAAAAACTATATATCCTTATCTAATTCCTGGGGAAAGCTCATTTTCTTTGGCAGACAAAGGACTGCATTGTGGAAATGACTGTTTTGACCATGGCTATGATGGAAGAGGTTATCACTTTTTCTAGTGACTTGTTATAAAAAATAAACTTCAGCTCCATACTGCTGATTGATGAGTTTCTGGAACAGCAAGTAAGTGTCTTTCTCACACACAGGCATTTCAGCTGTGTCATAGATAAATGCTGAATACTACTAAATTTATTGATGTAATTCTGACTTAAGAAACAAAATCTACATTATTCAATGTAGTGTAATATTTTTGCTTATACAAAGCATATATATGAATAAACTGTAACATTGTCAACAGTACAGATTTTTTTTCAAAAATAGTACATTGTTATAGAAATAAACTTGAGTAATTCATGTTACAGGCTACCCCATATAATCTTATTTTTCTTTTGATTTGTTTCATTGTTTAGGTCACTAATTTCATAAGATAATAAATGATTGATTTCATTTACCATTACTCAATATTTCACAATCATTTTGTTCAATTATTATATATACAATAAAGCAATTCATTCTTCCACATTCACTTTACTCATATCTTAAATTAAAATGTAGGTGTACAATGTTTTAAGTACAGATGAATGTAGAAATGTTATAAGTGAATCATTAATTTTAACTCATGAGAGATATGAGAGATAGTGTGTGTGTGTGTGTGTGTGTGTGTGTGTGTGTGTGTGTGTGTGTGTGTGTGTGTGTGTGTGTGTGTGTGTGTGTGTGTGTGTTTCACAGTGGATGCTTCTATCAACAAAAAAGCCTGAGAAGATGTTTTCAGAAATGTTTTGCATCTTCTGTGTAGTACCTGTAATGAAATTTACCTTATAGTATATTGCAGCAAAAATCATGAATCACATTTCTTATGTCACACTATGTGTCACATGCTAGAAAATGTAGGCTTGGATTCACAAAAAAATGATGCATGTCTCTGTAGCACCAAATGATGTGTAGCCTGTAGAACACTGTGGACCAAAGCAAATCATGTATTTATTATGACTGGCATAGTGCCAACATACCAAGCAAAGGACTACATATTAAAACTCAGATGGTGAGTATGGAGAAGAGCAATGTTAGGCTGGCTCAAGGAGTGAATAGAGCTAGAAAAGGACACATGACCAATGTGGCAGAGGTCACAACCAAGGCAGGCTATTGCAACTCAGTTAATGTATGCTGTCATGTGTGCAGTGAAGTACCACATAGTAGCTACCCCTCCATATAGGCTTGTTAGGGTCAGCACATCAAAGGGTCAGGCTGTTTCATCATAGAAATGGGGAGGAAAGAGTAGATTGGAAAGTAGGAAATAGGAAAATAGCAAGCAGAGGAAAACATACAAGGATAATGTTAAAGTATGACAGGTGGCAGGAGGACATTTTTTGTGGGGCAGACAGCCCAATTTTAATAAGGCTTGGTGGGGCTAGATAGAGAAGAATGGTTGTATAAGGGATAGGTGAAGTAAAGAAATCTGAAGAGATACACGCAAAAGTTGGGAACAGTAGTGGATAGACACAGAGTGACATAGGATGAATAGGTGGTGCTGAGATGGATTGGACAATGAGCAAATGTATGTGGAATGACACAATAGGGAGGGCAACAGCCAGCCATCAGTCCCCTCTGTGGCTGACATCATGGGCAGGACCTGCCATTCCTTTTACACCTGCTCATTTGAGGAGCAAAACATTCAGACATCACTTGATATACAGCACAGCACTGTGACAAATCACTGTTAAATATTAGTAGGGCTGTGCTGCACTTCAGGTCCACATGATCTGTGTGTCCCAGCATATTAACCACAAGCATCACTAAACCCATATTAGTCACATGCATCACTAAAGCCATGCCAAGCATGGCTAGCAATGGCTAGAGTGATAAGCATATTGCATTCTGTTTGCAATTCAGAGACAATGGCACTAATTTGCTTCATTAACATAACCGCTGTGCTACAATACCCTTACTAGAATGTTATAAAGCATTAGTGCCATTTTGCATGAGACTATTTCCAAACAAAAATCTGTGGAATTCAGCACTTTGCGTCATAACTCTTTTTGGTCTGTGAAACTGGCTATGAAAATATTGAAGGAAGAAAACCCACTTGGTAATAAACTCCTGCATTCTAATCAACACATGTGGTGAATCACAGTAGCGAGGAGATGAATACCATGGGTTATGTGTGAGTCTGAACACTGCATAATGGCTTGGCACACTTATGTTTGGCTGTGGTGGTGGGGTATATCATGGGCATTTGGTACATAGGAAGGGACAGGAGACAAGGAATATGGTGACTCCATGCAGAGAGACAGACATGGCAACTTACTGTAAGGGAGAGTTAACAGTGTGCATAGCACTACAGGGAGCCAAAAGGCAGGTTTAAGAAGTGTTACAGGGAGACCATGGCCACTACAGCAGTGTACGTTGTGGGAGCAGTACAGAGGCATGCTATCCAGCTGAAGTTTGGAGGGGGAGGGGCTAAACTAGATGCCACAGGAAGATGACTTCCAGAATCTACTTGACACAGAGTCTAACTGACATGTGTAACCCACTGGTGTATAAGATATGCCATTGGTAGCCATGGGCCCCTGAAGCAGTGGCAATAGCTAGAAACGTTTACCACCCAGGAGATAGGAGTATTAATGTAGATCATCCATGTACATGGCATACACATCCTGGATATAGGGGTTGCCTAAGAGATGTACCAGGAACAGATGTGGCAGGGTGTAATGCAGGATGTGAATACTGTAGATATAAGTCTGTGCAACATTTGTAGTGAAGAGTAACTGATATGATACTCCAGCAAAGGATAAAGCACAAGACATTGCCAAGGACAGATCCACAGGGGGTGGACCACTAATGCAGAAATAACTCTCAGGGATGAAGAAGTCCCAGGTGTCCCTGTCCAGGGATGGTTAACTGACCTTCATACATGGGGCTAGTTTGGATATGGGTGCTGAGCTAGCAATAACCACCCAACTGTCAGAAGAAGACACAGCAGTTTAGTACTACTTAGTGCATGTCCATATAGTGCACTGCACTGAATGTGTGATGGGACTGGTTCACCAAGGATCTTCTGCTTAATTGTATTTTCAGGTACTGCTCACTACAAGTCAGCATAGTGCACTGCACTGAATATGTGATGGGACTGGTTCACCAAGGATCTTGTGCTTAATTGTATTTTCAGGTACCTGTGGACTGCAGCAGCAATAACTTACACATCAAGGCATGTATGTCTGCATATGCTATACACATATACTGTTGTCTACTAGTATGCGTGCCACAGGAGCAGGTGGTACAGGCATACATGTTAGTGTATTTTGTGTTCATGCTTTCACATGTCCTGCTAATGAAGGGACTAACACAACAAGACAATACATGCCTGATGTTAGCAGATCACCAGTATCTGACAATGATGGTAATGTGCACATGGCACAATTCAGTCATATAATGATATAATGGAATTGTCTGCAACACTATTGTGGCATGGCTCACCCACATCACCATAATCTCATACCCTTTCGCAGGTACAGCCTAACCCCAAAACATCACCAGTGCAGGACAATCCACCACCAACTGTAGGCCCTAAACAGGTTCTCCATGAGTCAGCAACCCACACCGTATCTGAAATTCCTGCTACCCTTGACATGGGCATACCCACCATAAGGAAGAGATGAGGGATTTGCAGTACCACTTTGACTCCGGGTCAGTTCTTGATCTAGGTATAACATTTAGCATAAATAAACAAATTTGCACAATGATCCTGGTATACACAGATGCTACCAACAGCATTGTGGAGATCTGATAGTAAATGTGTCCTAAGGCTTACATGATGACATGAAACACAGAGTGATAAAGGGAGTAGCAGCAAAAAGCAGATGCTGTTGCTGCTCTGGTCTTTGTTGGCAAGTGTTGCCTCCATAGGTGCTTCAGTGAGACACATTGTAACTGCCCTCTGGTCTGTCTCTGTAGGCTCTTAGTCTGTGGGCATGGGATGTCTTCCTGTGATGTGGCTAAGCAAATGTCAGCCTGTTTCAGACTAAATAGTTAGTTTCAGCATCAGCTATGGCCACATAGCATGTCACCACATTCCATCAGCAGTATCAGGATTATGGACACTGATGCTTCTCTTGCTCAACATCAGAGACCCTCAACAAGCTGATTGTAAATGATACCATAGTTCTACCCCTTCAATAACCCCTGTGGATGTATCAGGTACCATGCCTGTTCATGGCCAATGTCTAGATCATATGGGTGATTAAACTCTGTAGGCTCCTCACATGGGACACACTATCAATGTGTTATTTACTTGACCCCATAGTTCTGTACCTTACCTGCTACTGGCTGCACCAAGCTCAACAACAGCTATCCACCACAACAGACATCACTATTGGTCAGGGCACAACAGCTCAACCCTATCAGTGAAGGATGTGATCCCTAACTCCTGCTACCTGCTAGCAGAGAATGTGGCTACTGAATTAATTCCCATGATACTCCCCCCCCACATGACAGCATTGCTGTTACCTGCACTATAGCCTTCCACCTACTTGTGCATGTGGTGATTGCTGTGCTCATCCCACCCCTATCCTGTGTGAGTATGGTTATGTATAATGCCCAGTGTGGCCAGTGCATGCACTGCCTTGCATATCCTAAGCTTGATAATATAAACATCATTTTATTGTTGTAGTTGTTTTCTGTATCATGACCCATAGTCATGAGCTCTTCTCTAGTGCTATGATCTCTTCCTCCCACATCCACTTCATGTATGGTAACTGTTATCTGCTCCCCTGCACACTCTGCACTCTACTTTTCCACTGCTGGTCCTACTATAATAGCAGGCCTTGCTGGGATGTCTCTCTGCTGCACTATTTGCTTCCATAGTGCTATGTTGTGCAGCACAGCACACAAAATACATATGTTACAAGTCTTTGGTGAATATTGCAATGACTAGCTCTTCTACAATAGCTGCTGATAGTCCCTAAATGTCAACATGGTTTCCGCCCATTCCATAGTACCACCACAGCCTTGCTATCCTTCACTAACTATATCAACAAAAATCGCAACAATAATATGCTTTCTTCTGCTTTCTTTGTTGACCTATCAAAAGCCTTCGACATGGTTAACCACCGACTCCTCCTACACCTACTGAAGTCCCTCTCACTTGACAGCCTAGCTATGAACTACTTTACATCCTACCTTGAAAACAGACAACAGGCAGTTCTCTGGCAAAATCATCTTTTGAATCTCCTCCCCATCTCTCTAGGTGTCCCTCAGGGTTCCATATTAGGCCCTCTACTGTTTTCCATTTTTATAAATGACCTTCATCTATCCACTCCACTCTCCACCTGCATTCAATATGCAGATGACACTACTGTAATTTGTTCTGCCACATCCCAAACCGAACTTCATTCCCTTACACAAAAAGCTTTCAGCACTGTAGAACAATGGTTCTCTAACCGTTGACTTCTCCTTAACCCGAAAAAAAACCAAACTTTTTCTCTTTATACCTACCCAAATGTCTACCTCTCTACACTTCACTCTTACAGCCAATAATGGCACCCTTATTTCTCCCGACCCCACCACCAAACTCCTAGAAATTACAATTGATAATCACCTAAACTATGACACCCACATAAATACTACAATAAAATCAATTAACAGAAAACTAGGATCCCTTTATAGAATTAAACCTTTCCTTACACCTGAAGCCAGGACCGCAATAGCTAGAACCCACTTAATCTCTACCCTATTCTATGCTTCCCCCATATATACTAACCTTTCTAAAAATAATCTCAACAAACTAGCCATATCATATAACAATATTGCTAGATTTGCTACAAATTCACCTTTCAGGACTCATCACTGTCTGAATCTAAAACAACTGGGCTGGCTTGAACTCCTTAACCAGCTATGTTTTAACCAACTTACAATAGCCCATAAAGCCCTATACCAACCCAGCAACACTCCAATTCTTTCTGCCCTCATCATACCATATAATAGCCTGAAGAATCGCTCCTCAAACAAAATGTGGATTCATACTACCTTATCAAAAAACCTAGCAGGTGACTCCTTGTTTTCTAACTCTGTTGGTAAAGTATGGAATCAACTACCACATGATCTTACTTCTCAGACCTCTCTCCCACAATTCAAAACTAATCTAAAATTTTTTCTCACCAACCACTGGTTATGCTCTTGTACCAACCCTGCCTAACTGCTATCCTTCACTGACTGTTACACTCTATAACCACTATATTTCTACCTATAAACCTCTATATTCTACACTCTATAAACTAACCTTTTTTACTTAAATACTAATGCTTATGAGTCTTGAGTACTATTTTCCATATTTGACTATTTAATTCAATTTTACAATTTTTTTATGTAAACTTTAACTGAATGTTGTAATATTGTATGTTGATGCCTTTTGTAGACTTATATTACTTTTAATTTTTTGTACGTTTTTTTCTGGAGCTTTTCTCCCCGGGCCTCTACTGAAAACGGACATGTATCCAGTTGGACTAGCCCAGTCAACAAATGTAAAATAAAATAAAATAAATAAATAAAATAAATAAATGTGTCAAGGCAATAGAAGTCTACCTTCAGTTGCCAAACAGTCCTTATATCATTCTACGTTTCTCTTGGGCTGTTTGGTATATCATCTCAGCCATGGTTTGGGGGTTGCAGGCAGTCAACATGTACAGTTCCAAGGCAGATCCAGCATCACCCGTGAAACAAAGGACATATTTCATTATACGTAGCCTGTTTCCTACTTGCATGATATGAGGGCATGCTGCCCAGTGTAATCCACTTTAGTGTACACCTACTGACTAAACGACCCTGTGAGTACAGCTCCAGCACAATCTATTGTTATAAGTCAAACATATCTTGAATGTATAAAACATGGGAAAAGGCTGGGCAGTACATAGACACATTATATATAATACCTTTGGCATTACACATCCTGTGGGAGTTGACGGAGTGTAAGCCCTTCCTGCTAATGTATTTCATGTCATGTGTATGTAGTCTATTTATTCTAGGACCTTAGAGAAATGATCTGGACTGTGAAATGCCTGATAGTTGTGATTACCTTCTCTGTAGTCTTAAGGAACCAGAGAAACTTCTTCACAAGCCACAGCATGCCGTTAAGGAACTGGTGTAGGATATGTAAGACTGATGCCTCTGATACCCATAATGTGTGTTTATTGGAAGGTCACTATAGCTACATGTACCTTAGTGTCCTTTAGAATGGGCTGCCCATGCATCCCCCTCAATTCCTCTTGTAGGTGACCAGTTTGATTAAGTCATACATAGTCCTACTATCCACACAATAATGATCTACTATCTGCTGGTTCATGAGGTGATGATACTTAAGGCATGAATGGTACTTTCTATAGTGGTATGGATGGCTGAGATACTGTTTCTGACAGTCACCATTAACACATGCTCTTCTACAATAGCTGCTGATAGTCCCAGCATATCCATTCCCTGTATACCAAACATGCCTGTTATTCAGAATATGGTTGCAGTGCACCTCTTCTACATGTTTTATACATTTCTGTATCACTCTGCCATGCTTGATGGCATTATTTGCATAATCTATAATGATTCCTAATTTCCATATCATTATGCACGTATATGCATATGCAGTATACCACACTATGTTACCATTGTATAGTCATGCAGTCTGAATGTGTCTGAATCAACAACACTGCACATTGCTGCTGTCTCTGCTAATTTGAGCTGTGAATTGTGCTAAATGTCTATGGGCCCTATCTTTGGCCTTAATGCAGTAACTCTCATAAGAAGAGCAGATGAGTAGGCTGAGACTGCAAATGTACACAGAGAGAGTCTTCCCTGACATCCAGTCTTCCCAGAGAGTATAACCACTGATAAGCCCTGATATGGTACAGGCATGCAGTTCTTTAGCTGAATGCCAGCACAGGAGTATAAACTTTGTTGTCATGGGTACATGTAAACCCAGGTACAGCAGCATCTACACATAAGGAATATGCTGTTCTGTATGTCTAATCCACAAATGACCCTACTGCAAGTCTGCTGACGAAAATGAAAGTGTCACATATTGTGACAACACACACCAACCAGCTAACATAGGAGAGTGCTAAATAACACACATGCTATTTCAAAACTTTCTCTGTCAAAAAGATAACAAAATAGCCATAGGATAACATGGCAATTAATGTGCAGAAATGAACTCATTTAATCCTGCATATGTGAAAAGTGTTAACAAATACTAGCAATTGTCTGTGTCTCACAGATATATGAGTAAGGTGTATATTTGCTATCATAAGCAATAATTACCCACATTGACTGTAATCTCTGCACCATTTGCACTAGAAACTCTTTCAGGCTGCATCTGAGCAAGAACCATTTGCCCTGCAACTACCATGCTTATGAAAGTTGCAGCTCATTCCACTGTTCAGTTTTGCATCAATCCATTTAATTTCCCTGCATAAATATTAATAATGATAAAGTGCAATGGCAGATTTAAAACTAACTGGTATAGGGTTCATTAAGAAGCAATGCCATATAATGTAATGAGTCCTAGCATTAGGCATCCACATAACCAGTATAACTGCGACAGCATTAATGAAGTATACTACATCAGGGGGATACAATGTGCACCTCTGTCATGTACTGCATAAATACTACGACTCCTTAAAGAGACATGCACACAAGGTCTTTCCAGAATTGGCCATGCCTACTGTATGTATACTGCATTTATCTTGCAGCACTGTGACTGCTGTATGTAACATAACACATATCCTTCTAGGACCTGAAAATCAAAGTCCATACAATCAGTCATGCATGGCATGCAGATGCCTTTAGCTGTATTGCTGGCTACAAAGGTAATATAATGGAGTTCTCAGCTAGAAGTGGACAGAGCACTAGTGAGATGGCAGAAGCATTTTATGGGACATAAGGTCAGACTTATGACATCATGCTACTTGTCAGTGTAACTGTTCTGTAGTGCACATCGTGCAATGCACAACTTACAAATCATGCATTGCAATACGTCAATTGCTGCAGACAATTGGTCAGAAGCAACAGGTACACAACAATGGGCATACTAATGAATGAAGCGCTGTTGTCATCCCTACAGGTACTCTCCATGTTGTAACAAATTGTAGAAGCTGGCATTCACAATATTTCATAGCACTGTGACTGGTCTGATTAACATGATGAAGTGACAAAAGTAATCACAGCCTGTGGTGGCAGGAGTGTGCCAGGCTAAAGGAAACTTATTATAAATATGATGTATTTTTTCTTTCTTATTGCAGATTGTTTACACTTTTTCAAACTGTAGTTAGACTCTGTTTTTATCTGCAATATGTGTGTAGCCTTGAGACCTTTCTCTCTTTGAGTGACAAAGCAGGTGCAAAGAAGAGAAATTCAAGAAATGTATTTGAAATATAACTGCTAAAGTTTCTCGGGACTTAATGGCTTGCATATAATTATATCAGGTAAGAGTTAGGAGACAAGAAATCCTAGGGTTATGAAACACAATTACAGCTTACTTCATAAATGCAGATAACCAGAACTATGAGAGGAAGCAGTCATTAATATGCAAACAGTTAGATGTTTATTCTTAGCTAGTCCATTGTTCCTATGTGTTGGAAAATTAGCTAATATAATCTGATGTAATGCAAGTGGAATAGGAAATGAAGTACTCTGATGACATGGTTTCTGAACTAGAATGTTGAGCTGAAGTGGCTATATATTTGGAACTGCTTTATCTTAAAAAAATAAGTTTTTAGTCTTTGCTTTGGACACATCTGTGAAAGTTTGCTTTTCTGTTCTGCCTTGTTTGTTTAACTTACAGTAAGTCCTTTGGATGAGATGTTAAACTGAGGCACCATTTATTTGACTTGGTGGTAGCTCAGGTGGATATAAAAGTCATGGCACATATCAAAAAAAATAGGAAAAGTTCCCCAGTGCAGAGGTCAAATTTCCATAAGAAGTATGAAAACCACCTTGGATCTCCCCCGAATGAGGAGACTGGTCTAGGAGGAATAACCTGATCAAGAAAGAGTAAATAAAATAAAACAGCTCTTTAGTAAGATATAGCTAGAACATTTAATTAGCTGTAGCTGTAGAATAGGTTTTGCTGTGCATATTCCTGTCTGTTTAAATTATTATTTTATATACTCTGTGAACTGTTTTGACTTCTGCATATTTTTTTCTGTATCAGTACTAGTTTCTTAAGTGTTTACATAAAGTCTTAAACATTCCCTACTAAGTTTTTGTGGAAGGACTTAATTTTATATTTATTATACACATACACACACACACACACACACACACACACACATATATATATTATTGTCATTTATTATCTGAGAAGAGGGTTAATCATTTTTTTGGAATTGTACATTAACAAGCTGTGGCTTCTGTCTCCATTTTGCCAAATCACTTGAGTCTATTCCTAGTAAAAGATATTTTTACATTTATATTTGGCTCAATCTTTTCTTATCCATCTATCTTTCTCTACATATGTCTGTCTAAGAAATATTAATAAAACCTGATGTCATGTATTGTAGGACAGATCTCCAAGTATGTATCCTGGTATAAAACTGTTTACCTATTTATAATTCTATCTGTCTGTCCATCAAATTGTCAAGCTAGTCACACATTGAGCAAATACTAATAAACATTATTACCAAGAAAATTTTGTATATACACCATACAATTCAGTTTGTAACTGAAAATAGTCAGTCGACCAGCTCATCTACCTCCAAACAAATTGTACATACATAAATAAATTCTTTACTCTACAATAACAGCATGTTTCTTTATGTATCACCATATCTATCTGTTTCTCTATATCTATGTCTGTTATGTATGTAATCTGCCAGATGCAGAGAGCCAGTACAAAAATGTATGCTACTAGTAATAATAGTGGGGATGTGTTAAGCAGATGTAAGAAAAGAGGTTATGTGATTACTACTTCACTGCAAGTTCAGAAACTTAAGTCCTAGTGTTGAATGTGTTATGAAGTTTTCTGACACATTTTCAGATATATTCTGATTTACTGAAGGCTTGAGTTTTCTACAAGGTGAATCTCATATTAACATTTTCCATGAGGCAGCAGCATTAATTAATTCTCCAAGAAGCGCATTTGTGATCATAGCTAGAAATGATCAAGAAATAAAATTCATGGAAACCACTAGAGTTATAATTTAGCTAAGTAAATTGGTGAATGGGAGCCTAGCCTGGTAAGAGTCATGAAGCAGGCGAAATCAGTCTTCAAGAAGTAAACAAGCAAATTAATAGGGAGCATTATTCAGTTGAGGCAGTTAAAGAAGTGGTAATAGGGTTGCCACCTTTTCAAATACCCAAAGTGAGACATTTTCTGTTGATATATGAGATTTTTGCAGAACAAAACATACTCACGGTTAGTGCAAAGGACAGAACTTTACTTTTTTGCCAAAATAAAAGTTTATTCTAGTAGTATTTGAGTTGCTTATGCTATTTCATATAACATTTAGGTGTTTCAGATACAAAATAATTATTTTATGCAACTAATAAAGAAAAGTTATGAAATATTTTTGTCCTAAAATCTCAGGACAATTGCCATGTTTTAGTTTTTCTTGCAGGACACAACTGTCCAAAGAGGGACTGTCCCTCGCAAAGGGGGACAGATGTAACCCTAAGTGGTAATGACTGACAATATACATTGCGAAGTTCTCTGGACTTGGTGGTTACAAGGAGTTCTGGTAAATTAAGCTAGATGAAGGTAGTTCCAGGCTTTGTACATTTAATACACCTCTTGACTGATACAGTTTTCTGTGTTTACCACTCAAAATCACGTTAGCTTCAAAAGTGCTCATAAGACCTGTAGCAGATACAGCTGTAGGGCTTCCCTAGGGCCACAATCTGGCCCACCAAAGCATTTTATGTGGACCTCGGTATGTCTTGCAAAAACCTATTTGAATGGACAGATACATGTTGGACATGGTAATGTGGCCCCTCAAACCTTGTTAAGCATGGTAAGTGGTAAGGCTGAGATTAAACAGCTGCCTTATGTGCGGGTTTAATTCCTCATTTAGCTCGTGTAGCACACAGCCGGGGACACCATCCGGTCCCATTGATGCTGTGTTTTTAGCTTTAGAGAGCAGCTTTCACCTGCGCATTTGAGATGTCGGGAGGCTACACTCGGCTGGGATAGTTATCTCTCCTTTAGGGGAGAGGGGTGAAGTTTGCACTGAACCTGTCTGCCAGTATATTAATGTCTGTGGGTTCAGTGATTTTTGTATCATTTGGACTAATTCTGAGCATATCTGTGAGTTTCCACCCAGGTTCTTACTAACATAGCTGAAAGAGCCTTATAATTGTCCTTTGAATCCATGGCAATTTTTCCTCAAAATTGGCCTTAGATTGATTTTATGGTGCTCGTGTTTTTTAATATGTGTTGATCGAAAAGGGTGACTTCCCTTTTATGGATTTTGTTCTATCACATGTAATAGCTTTCTCCTCTTATTGCAAAGTTTGTTGTGGCTAGGGTCCACCCAGACTGGGCGTTTACCCTTTGTGGAAAGAGTCTTGGTTTTGTTGGATTGCCTGGTCCGCACAGTCTGGAGGTGTTCATAGAAGGACATTGTAAGGGCTTCCGCAGCTTGGAGTTGTGGTTCCACTCTGACTCAGGCACCAGAAGGATTTCCCCACCAGTCTTGAGTAGTGTGAGAGTTTGCTTTAGAGAGGTTCTTCACTATGGTCTTTTTGTTTGAGGGCGGGGGCCGGGATGTGGATTTCAGTGAGATTAGTTTATGATCAGATCTCACCAATGAGGATATACTTCCGGTGTGGGCATTTGTCCCCCATGTTTGTGTGACAATGAGATCTAGTATATTTTCTCTCGTGGGAACAGTGACTAGCTGTTCCATGGCATTTTAATTTATGAACTCCGGGAACCGTTGGGCTTAGAGTTAGGGCTTGAGTAATGTTCCCAGTCTATATTAGGTGGTTGAAGTCACTGACAGTGGGTGTTTGGAATACATTATACCTCCAGTGTCTTTAAGGAGCTTTGTATAGGGTTCCCTGGGGTTTGAAGGGTAGCCTGCCTTGCTACAATTTGTAGAGCAGTTTTGCCTATTATTGTTAGTTGCACCTGGATGGTTTCCGAGCTTCATGCGTTGCCACCAACCTGGAGGTGTGGTATGTATGAATATGGATGCCTCCTTTGTGGAGTGGTCAAGGGTTTTGGGCGGGCATGATATGAGTAAAAACCTAATAGTGCGGGGTGCTCTCAGGGCCTTGAACTGAGGTTTCAGTTACAGCTGCCAGACATCGATGTTCTCCATGCACGAGAAGGGCCGCCAGTGTGATGCATTTGAGATTTAGACTTCTGCATTGAGCAGCATTACCCTCAATTTCTTCCATTTTTGTTTCTGGGTGGTAGGTTTTGATTTGAGCCTTGCCTAAAAAGGCACTATGGGGTGTGAGCCTTAGCCAATATCCGGAATCCCAGGGTGACAGGTGCAAGCAGGTCCCTTGAAGCTTGGCAGTGGCTTGTCAAGCATGTCGTCTGAGGCAGACAGACACTGGATCCTTTAGATGACACTGAACATTAAACCAATTAAACTGATCCATCTTGTCTCTATATTGTACACATCATTCTTGGTGAAGGATACTGCTCAGGGTTGGGGTCGCCCACCTGCCTGGGCTACATAATCCCAGAGGCATCCTCTATGTCTCTCTTTTCATGCAGTCCAGGGGAGAGTCGTCTGGAGTAAGATTCCATACCAACATGGACAATGACTGTGTCATATTTTGTACTTGCTGTGGAGTGACCCAGTGCTTGTGTTATGTGGCGGATTCTAGCGCCCGATAGGCAGCTTACTGTGACCCTCTCCTTGTTCAGCCTGGTGAGTGGGACGTCAGTGTGTCTGACTATGGAGTCACCTATGACAAGTATGTTTGGTGTTGTATTTGGCCTTAAGGGCTGTGACTGCTTTGCACACTGCTTTTGTGGTTTATGTGTTGCTTGTGGGGTGTCTTGAGGTAGCAGTTGTTTGGGTGTCTGCTTTGGAGGCCTCTGCTGTTTAGGTAAATTTTTACTCAGAGCCTCCGAGTATGTCTTTGTGTGTTTATGTGTTTGATTCAGTGGAGTGGTAGCATTATGTGAGGCTGGTTTTGTGGTGTGTGTAGTTGCCTTCTCCTCCTGTCTGGTCTTGCCAGTCCTGAGTTGAGAGAGCTCAGCCTCCAGTTTGGCTAAATAGCTGCATCTCTCGCAAGTATTTGTGTTATGTGGGAGGAGGAGAGGGTTGTCTGTGTACATGAGGCAGTTATAACATTGCCTCAAGATTCCCAGATTCACCAGCTGGACCGGAGAGGAGATTGACAACTGACCTTTGGACATGCTAGAATAATATTGGGAAATCCTTAATTGAAAACAAGGGCCAGTGGGGAGTGAGGGTGTAGTGCTTTATGTATCACCATATCTATCTGTTTCTCTATATCTATGTCTGTTATGTATGTAATCTGCCAGATGCAGAGAGCCAGTACAAAAATGTATGTTATTAGTAATAATAGTGGGGATGTGTTAAGCAGATGTAAGAAAAGAGGTTATGTGATTACTACTTCACTGCAAGTTCAGAAACTTAAGTCCTAGTGTTGAATGTGTTATGAAGTTTTCACGACATTTTTCAGATATATTCTGATTTACTGAAGGATTGAGTTTTCTACAAGGTGCATCTCATATTAACATTTTCCATGAGGCAGCAGCATTAATTAATTCTCCAAGAAGCGCATTTGTGATCATAGCTAGAAATGATCAAGAAATAAAATTCATGGAAACCACTAGAGTTATAATTTAGCTAAGTGAATTGGTGAATGGGAGCCTAGCCTGGTAAGAGTCATGAAGCAGGCGAAATCAGTCTTCAAGAAGTAAACAAGAAAATTAATAGGGAGCATTATTCAGTTCAGGCAGTTAAAGAAGTGGTAATAAGGTTGCCACCTTTTCACATACCCAAAGTGAGACATTTTCTGTTGATATATGAGATTTTTGCAGAACAAAACATACTCACGGTTAGTGCAAAGGACAGAACTTTACTTTTTTGCCAAAATAAAAGCTTATTGTAGTAGTATTTGAGTTGCTTATGCTATTTCATATAACATTTAGGTGTTTCAGATACAAAATAATTATTTTATGCAACTAATAAAGAAAAGTTATGAAATATTTTTGTCCTAAAATCTCAGGACAATTGCCATGTTTTAGTTTTTCTTGCAGGACACAACTGTCCAAAGAGGGACTGTCCCTCGCAAAGGGGACAGATGTAACAAAATAGCCATAGGATAACATGGCAATTAATGTGCAGAAATGAACTCATTTAATCCTGCATATGTGAAAAGTGTTAACAAATACTAGCAATTGTCTGTGTCTCACAGATATATGAGTAAGGTGTATATTTGCTATCATAAGCAATAATTACCCACATTGACTGTAATCTCTGCACCATTTGCACTAGAAACTCTTTCAGGCTGCATCTGAGCAAGAACCATTTGCCCTGCAACTACCATGCTTATGAAAGTTGCAGCTCATTCCACTGTTCAGTTTTGCATCAATCCATTTAATTTCCCTGCATAAATATTAATAATGATAAAGTGCAATGGCAGATTTAAAACTAACTGGTATAGGGTTCATTAAGAAGCAATGCCATATAATGTAATGAGTCCTAGCATTAGGCATCCACATAACCAGTATAACTGCGACAGCATTAATGAAGTATACTACATCAGGGGGATACAATGTGCACCTCTGTCATGTACTGCATAAATACTACGACTCCTTAAAGAGACATGCACACAAGGTCTTTCCAGAATTGGCCATGCCTACTGTATGTATACTGCATTTATCTTGCAGCACTGTGACTGCTGTATGTAACATAACACATATCCTTCTAGGACCTGAAAATCAAAGTCCATACAGTCAGTCATGCATGGCATGCAGATGCCTTTAGCTGTATTGCTAGCTACAAAGGTAATATAATGGAGTTCTCAGCTAGAAGTGGACAGAGCACTAGTGAGATGGCAGAAGCATTTTATGGGACATAAGGTCAGACTTATGACATCATGCTACTTGTCAGTGTTACTGTTCTGTAGTGCACATCGTGCAATGCACAACTTACAAATCATGCATTGCAATACGTCAATTGCTGCAGACAATTGGTCAGAAGCAACAGGTACACAACAATGGGCATACTAATGAATGAAGCACTGTTGTCATCCCTACAGGTACTCTCCATGTTGTAACAAATTGTAGAAGCTGGCATTCACAATACTTCATAGCACTGTGACTGGTCTGATTAACATGATGAAGTGACAAAAGTAATCACAGCCTGTGGTGGCAGGAGTGTGCCAGGCTAAAGGAAACTTATTATAAATATGATGTATTTTTTCTTTCTTATTGCAGATTGTTTACACTTTTTCAAACTGTAGTTAGACTCTGTTTTTATCTGCAATATGTGTGTAGCCTTGAGACCTTTCTCTCTTTGAGTGACAAAGCAGATGCAAAGAAGAGAAATTCAAGAAATGTATTTGAAATATAACTGCTAAAGTTTCTCGGGACTTAATGGCTTGCATATAATTATATCAGGTAAGAGTTAGGAGACAAGAAATCCTAGGGTTATGAAACACAATTACAGCTTACTTCATAAATGCAGATAACCAGAACTATGAGAGGAAGCAGTCATTAATATGCAAACAGTTAGATGTTTATTCTTAGCTAGTCCATTGTTCCTATGTGTTGGAAAATTAGCTAATATAATCTGATGTAATGCAAGTGGAATAGGAAATGAAGTACTCTGATGACATGGTTTCTGAACTAGAATGTTGAGCTGAAGTGGCTATATATTTGGAACTGCTTTATCTTAAAAAATAAGTTTTTAGTCTTTGCTTTGGACACATCTGTGAAAGTTTGCTTTTCTGTTCTGCCTTGTTTGTTTAACTTACAGTAAGTCCTTTGGATGAGATGTTAAACTGAGGCACCATTTATTTGACTTGGTGGTAGCTCAGGTGGATATAAAAGTCATGGCACATATCAAAAAAATAGGAAAAGTTCCCCAGTGCAGAGGTCAAATTTCCATAAGAAGTATGAAAACCACCTTGGATCTCCCCCGAATGAGGAGACTAGTCTAGGAGGAATAACCTGATCAAGAAAGAGTAAATAAAATAAAACAGCTCTTTAGTAAGATATAGCTAGAACATTTAATTAGCTGTAGCTGTAGAATAGGTTTTGCTGTGCATATTCCTGTCTGTTTAAATTATTATTTTATATACTCTGTGAACTGTTTTGACTTCTGCATATTTTTTTCTGTATCAGTACTAGTTTCTTAAGTGTTTACATAAAGTCTTAAACATTCCCTACTAAGTTTTTGTGGCAGGACTTTATTATATATTTATTATACACACACACACACACACACACACACACACATATATATATTATTGTCATTTATTATCTGAGAAGAGGGTTAATCATTTTTTTGGAATTGCACATTAACAAGCTGTGGCTTCTGTCTCCATTTTGCCAAATCACTTGAGTCTATTCCTAGTAAAAGATATTTTTACATTTATATTTGGCTCAATCTTTTCTTATCCATCTATCTTTCTCTACATATGTCTGTCTAAGAAATATTAATAAAACCTGATGTCATGTATTGTAGGACAGATCTCCAAGTATGTATCCTGGTATAAAACTGTTTACCTATTTATAATTCTATCTGTCTGTCCATCAAATTGTCAAGCTAGTCACACATTGAGCAAATACTAATAAACATTATTACCAAGAAAATTTTGTATATACACCATACAATTCAGTTTGTAACTGAAAATAGTCAGTCGACCAGCTTATCTACCTCCAAACAAATTGTACATACATAAATAAATTCTTTACTCTACAATAACAGCATGTTTCTTTATGTATCACCATATCTATCTGTTTCTCTATATCTATGTCTGTTATGTATGTAATCTGCCAGATGCAGAGAGCCAGTACAAAAATGTATGTTATTAGTAATAATAGTGGGGATGTGTTAAGCAGATGTAAGAAAAGAGGTTATGTGATTACTACTTCACTGCAAGTTCAGAAACTTAAGTCCTAGTGTTGAATGTGTTATGAAGTTTTCACGACATTTTTCAGATATATTCTGATTTACTGAAGGCTTGAGTTTTCTACAAGGTGAATCTCATATTAACATTTTCCATGAGGCAGCAGCATTAATTAATTCTCCAAGAAGCGCATTTGTGATCATAGCTAGAAATGATCAAGAAATAAAATTCATGGAAACCACTAGAGTTATAATTTAGCTAAGTAAATTGGTGAATGGGAGCCTAGCCTGGTAAGAGTCATGAAGCAGGCGAAATCAGTCTTCAAGAAGTAAACAAGCAAATTAATAGGGAGCATTATTCAGTTGAGGCAGTTAAAGAAGTGGTAATAGGGTTGCCACCTTTTCAAATACCCCAAGTGGGATGTTTTCTGTAAATAAATGAGATTTTGCCGGACAAAACATACTCACGGCTAGTGCAAAGGATAGAACCTTACCTTTTTGCCAAAATAAAAGCTTATTCATGTAGTATTTGAGTTGCTTATGCAATTTCATATAACGTTTTGGTGTTTCAGATTCAAAACAACTATTTTATGCAACTAATTAAGAAAAGTTCTGAAATATTTTTGTCCTAAAATCTCAGGACAGTTGTCATTTTTTAGTTTTTCTTGCAGGACACAACTGTCCAAAAAGGGACTGTCCCTCGCAAAGGGGACAGATGTAACCCTAAATGGTAATGACTGACAATATACATTGCGAAGTTCTCTGGACTTGGTGGTTACAAGAAGTTCTGGTAAATTAAGCTAGATGAAGGTAGTTCCAGGCTTTGTACATTTAATACACCTCTTGACTGATACAGTTTTCTGTGTTTACCACTCAAAATCACGTTAGCTTCAAAAGTGCTCATAAGACCTGTAGCAGATACAGCTGTAGGGCTTCCCTAGGGCCACAATCTGGCCCACCAAAGCATTTTATGTGGACCTCGGTATGTCTTGCAAAAACCTATTTGAATGGACAGATACATGTTGGACATGGTAATGTGGCCCCTCAAACCTTGTTAAGCATGGTAAGTGGCTCCCAAACTGTATGGAAAGTCACACCCATATCTCCCAATTGTCCAGATTTTCGCAGAATGTCCAGATTTTTTTTGGTCTGTTCCTCATAATATTTGTAGTTTTCTTGAAAATCATTGAGAACTGAAGTCACTAAATATTGACAGACATTTGAGTTTCATATTTTATATCCTTCAGAAAATGCATACAAATGTAAAATATATTATTCTATCAACTTTCTAAGTCTAAGAACCATATGTAAAATATGTTCCTATTTTCAGACCTTTGTCCCCCTTCCCCATTACTTTTGCCATTGTCCAGATTTTTTCATGCTAAAAGGTTGAGAGATATGATAGCCCCTGAGCTAAATAGGTTGGGCGCCCCTTAGCTGGATGGTCTAACCAACATCATTTATGATATTCTAATCCACATTGCTAAAAAGGAGGAACATGTCTGACATCTATTAAAACAATTGCTACTCTACGGGAACATGACAGTCAATAAGGGACTGATGCAGTGCTATTGGATGTAGGTCGGTCAAGTTCTCATAAATCAAGAGCTTTGACTGATGCTATGAGTGAGTAAATTAAGACAGGTTGTTAGAGATGTTATGACAGCATCTGCGGTAAATGAGCAATAATAGAATCAGATTATAACCCACACCAGAGCATGTACAAAAATCTTTCCAAAAACGCCTGCAAGACTTCAAAGAATGTTAGAGAATGGGCAAACTGTACATCAGCACCCTGATTGGAGAACAAACGTTCTCCAGCAGGGTATTAATGTACAAGTAATGTCCACTGAAAAATGAGTCTGCTGTGTCACAACAACATATCAAGCTGCTGTGGAGCTCAGACTGAAAAAACTAATGGCCGCCATTATTTTACAATAGATATGCAATGCTTTTGCTTTTTAGTGAGTGTAAAGTAATAAAGAAAAAAATTTAAATAAAAAAGCATGTGTTCATGGCTGTGTGTGAGAGTATATGCATGTATGAAAGTGAGAGATCAATCGAGCCATTACCTTACACTGAGTAAGCAGTGCTTTTGCAGTTAGGCAAGTGTAAAATAAATTAAACTGAAAAAAAGTGTGTGTGTGTGTGTGTGTGTGTGTGTGTGTGTGTGTGTGTGTGTGTGTGTGTGTGTGTGTGTAAGACAGAGTGAATAGTAAGAGCTATCTCTGGCAGCAACAGCATCAGTTAAGAGGTTTGCGTACCTCTTGACCATAATTCTCAACCTCTCGGCACAAGAAATCTGGACAGTGCCACAATAACAAGGAACAAATGACCAAAAATAAGGACAGATTTTAAATATTGCTCCTATAAACTTAGAAAGTTGCTAGAACAACAGGGTTTCCATTAGCATGTATTATCTGAAGGACATGAAGTCTGAAACACAAATGTCCGTTATTATTTAATTACTTCAATCCCAAGTGATTTGTCAGAAAACTGCACATTTTATGAGGATGGGACCAAACATACGAGTGAAGAATCTAGGCATTTTGCAAAAATCTGCAGTTGAAAGGTACGCTCTGTTGACTCTTAGCTCCAAATATCTGGATAAACCTAAAATAAATGGCAAAGGGCTCAAAATAAGAATATATTTTACTTGTTTATTAGGATTTGTGTTAGCATACATTTTCTGAAGCAAAGATGTGCATGAGAGACTGAGTGAGAGTGACAGTAAAGACATTTGCATACCTCTGGACCTTTCAGCTGAAGAAGTCTGGATAAAGCATACAATAAAGAAGGAACAAATGCTCAAAAATTTGAAACAGATTTTAATTACTGCTCTTATAAAATTACAAACTTGCTTAATTAAAATAATTTGTATTATTATGAATTTTCTGAAGAAAATAATATTCTGAGACTCAAATGTATGCCATTATTTAGTGTCTTCAGTCGGCAATGACTGGCAACAAACCAAATGTTTTAGGAGTAAGAGACCAAAAAAGTAAATGCCTGTATATTTTTAAGTGTTATATTTTGGATGTAAAATGCTTCCTCCCTCTCCATTAACATATACTACAAGAAGTTTGTAACATTAGGTGGAGGAACTATTTTACATCCAAAATATATAAAAATTAATATATTACTTAGAAAAAAATAAGTAAAACACAACATTTTTACAGAGAGCCCATTCTAAGCACAAAAATGCCTGTCAGGGTATGTTTTAATGTGTAATTAATACCCTTCCAGAGGTGTAGAGGCACTCCACCTGTGACGTCAGGGCTCATAACACCCCTGGGCAGGTGTTAATTACACAATAAATTACCCCTTCCTTATTGTTTATGCAAAAGTATGATCTGCATGTTCAGTACAAACTTGGCAAAATAATGTACATTGATGATGCACTGTGAAGGGCATTTCAGCATGAATGTAAGGATGATGTGTTTAAGAAAAGTCTGGAAGTCTTAAAATTTGCTTCTCAATTAACCTAAATTTGCTGAAAAGCTACAAAACCTTAAGTCATGTGCAAAGGATGACTTTCAACTACAGTTGATGCATGAAGTCATTATGACAGAATGGCCAAATTACACTCAGCAATTTCTCCTCTCATTTAAGCTTACTTTCCCTATAGAATTTAACTTTTTTGCATTCAAGTCTTGTTATTTAAAGGTTACAGAGTGTTATTCCTACCAAGCAGTAGATAAATATGTTAAACCTAAGCATGTGCATGAGTGAAGAAAGGCTTTGAGATGCCCTGCATTGACCTAACATGTCTGAACAAATAGAACAGAAGCTGTAGAATTGTGAAGTACGCATCATGTTCAGAAACCACAATCAGACGCAGGAAATTATATCACGTGATACTCCATCTTCACCTTGGAGGAAGGGAGGTGCTGCAGTACTGATACACAGTACTCTTTTCTGCTGTGTGTAGCGTACTACTCAAACTTTCCAGAGGTTGTACACTCACATGGCATTTTAGGAGTGAAAAGCTATGCATCTCAGAACAGCTGTTACTGCTCTAAAATGAGTATTTACTAGCAGTGCCTTCCTGAAGATGAAATAGATAATAGTTCTTGATTTAGGAGCCAAGAGGAATTTCACAACTTTCAGAATCACAGAGCGTTCATGGCACTTCAAGTCTTAGGTCGCCATAAACAATGTTATGGAGCTCATTGTCTAAATTGTGAAAAGTTTCATTAAGAAGTGCAAATTCTTTGAATCATCTAAGTGTTCTTTGTGTATTGTTGAATATAGAAATGCACTCTTGAAGTCAGTGGACCTAGCTCCAGCAGATCTGTTAAGAGGCAGATCTCTAAAGAACCAAGTAACCTATGTCATTTCTCTTTACAAACACATGACAGTAAATAAATTACTGTTGAGGGCTATCCTGTGTTTTCTTGCTCAGCAGTTCCTCCAAATTCACTTGTGATTGCTTGAGAGTAACGGTGACTGATGTGTGCTGTTTTGTGTAGCTTTTCCCTTCCCCATTGCTGTATGATTGTGGAACCGGTATATGTTTGTTTGGGAGTGAGGGTGTGCAAGGGGCACCTCACAAAAAAAGATTCACAAAAAGACTGCTTTCAGTCTGTGCCATAGGGTGAATGATAATTTACTGTTTTGATCACTTCCAAGTGATCACATTCTAGTCTTAAATAGTGGCAGAGCTGTTTAGATATTACAGGAAAATCAATTTAACTTTATTTTTTCATGAAGCAAAGCCTCGTTCTAGTTTGCAGGAAAGGGAAAGATTAAACATCAGACTAGGCCAGAATCAAGATTCTTTTTGTGGTAAAGGTTCAGTTCAAGGTACATGAAGCAGTTCTATAGAATTTCTTAAATTATACCTTGTATAATATCCTGTTATGCAAATGTACAGGTGAAACAATGGCACATGCCAATCATTTTCTCTTGAGTAAGTATTCAGGTTGCATTCTGGCATACCCTTTTGTGACTTTGAGTGAATGTGTGTAAAGTCTGTACTGAATGAGGCTCTAATGAAGACAGATTTAGGTTGGATTAGTAATACTGTTTCTCTACAGTACAGGTCTGAACTTACTAGTGCCTTTGTCAGTGTTCCTCTATAGCATTAGTTTTGTATTACAGAACATGACCACAATGCCTTGCACATACCATAATGCATCATTCTCAATACCTGTTCTGAGATGCATAGCTTGTGACTCCTGAGCTTTCTGAAACTGGTGATGCCAGCCTCTGGTTGTAATATCCACAACTGTAGCCATGTCTTCTACGTTTTGCAATGAATAGAAGCAATTTTAAAGTCAAATCACTGAGATGGTTCCTCATTTGCTTTACCAATGTGTTGTGCCACAGAACTGTGCCAAAGCTCTTGCTCTACCACTTGGCATGGAATGGACAACATGTGCACTGACACATGAGCTGTCCTCATTTCAAGTTTATCCCCCAAAGCATAGCTGCTCATTCATTTGTAAAAGGCAAAGAATATGACTTGGTTACTAGCTGGATATAAACCAAGGAAGGATGACCACACGTAAAATATCAATGAATGAGAGTCTCATAAGTCTGTATTTCTACATGCAGCAAGTTGCACTTAACTCAGAACTGCTACAGACAGCACAAATGACAGTCTCACTGGTTTGAAATTGTATAATCCTATCTAACCTAATATAGTCTATAGTAAGTTTTCCTCTGTCAAATACTCACGTTGCCCATGGCCACTTACATGCAACAACAGCAACATCGAACAAGAGAGCTGCCATCATATGAATGAAATGCCCATATACTGCAATACAGCTCCAGATAAGATATACATCTTGAGATGGTGTACTGCAAAACAGCCATACATGACTTCCCTGGAAAATATCCTTTAATGAATACAAGGACAGAAATAAATTATAGTGGGTTTCACTAGTCACAGCTATTGTGTTCAGGTGTACAATACCATATGAACAAAAATATTTAAAAAAAGATTTTCAACCACTTATTTAGCTATTTGTTTGCATTTGCTTACTGGCAAAGTCCAACTGAGTATGTGACCACTTCTCAGTGGGAGCCGGGAAGAGAAGATATAGAAAATTCTTACAGTGAAGTAAACATTCAAAGTGTACTTGTAACATGACCTTTCAGGTTTATTTTGAAGCTGTGAATGATAGTCACTTTTTGCATTGCAGGTGGGATATCATTCCAATGTGTAGATATATCTACTGAGAAAAGAACTGTGCCATGGTTACTATAAGCTTTGTGACATAGGGTTAAGTGCAGATACCTGGTGCGAGGTTGATATCAGCTGGAAATGGCTCAAAGTCCTGCTGCTTAATGTAGCACTTTTAAGGCTGTACCAGTTAACATCCAGTCTGTATATACATATATATATATATATATATATATATATATATATATATATATATATATATATAGTTGCTCTTTCAAGTGCACTTTCTATCTAACTGTACAGAAAGTCAGACTAAAGTCTGTATTCCAGCTTACATCAGAAAAGAAAAATGTTTGTCCACTTGCACATAGCTGCAGTTTTGGCAAACCTGCTGGCCCTGCCTGCAGCTGAATATTACTGTTGGTGCATATTTCACTTAAGGTATAACTTGCATCAGTTTTACAACTAATGACTCTCTTTTTCTATATTGGGCTATTATTTGTCTAATGTAGTAAATGGTTGAGAAAAGTGTTCAAAGGTTTCAAGTAATAATCTACATTTATTGGTGTATTTAGCTTTGGATACAATGAACATTTGTATGCAATGGCCATATTCATTATAACTTTAAAGATAAAAGAACCATAAGAAAATATTTTGAAGCTGTTGTACAAGACAGTAATACAGATAATACACAAATTAAACAACTTTGATGCATGCTATCATAATAATCAATGTATGCATAATATAATATTATCACTATTATTTAACCATATAAACCCATTGCATATAGGTGCTGCTTTTTACGATGAGTCAAAACTACTGTCTAGTTAAGTGAGATGGCAAGTGCCACACAGTTTGCAAAGGAAAATTGACAGAATTGATCCCAAGACTACAGGAAGAATCTACTTGTCATGGACCATCTGTGATTAACATCTAGATGGTAGAAAATGTCTCAGACCACCAGCAATGAAATAATTGATAGAACTGTACTCATCATTATGTTTGTTATTGATCAATGAATTCTCACTCCTTTAACATATCATCCATAAGATCACATTTACAGACATGGGCACCAAACCATGAATTTAAATAATTTTGCATATGCTGTATTGGTGCAAAGTACATGATTTGTATTTTGTTAAAAATGCACAATAAAAATAATGTTGTACTTTGAGTATTTCCATTAGTCTTCACTAATTTGAATTATATAATTATAATATTCATATGTTTTTATGATTTGGCGATTATGGGGTGGAAATAGTTAAGCTGTTCTTTAATCCATCTGTTATGTAAGGAAGCTTAGAATCCATTGCACTGAATAACTGAAAAATACAATGTGACAACACATCATGTGTCAATAAACTGAATTTGCAGATGTCATGTCAGTTGTTAGGTTTTGATGTAAAACTGCTTCTAATACTCCCACACTAAAACATTATTGCCACCTACAAATGTTTCTTCTTAATCTCCTGTTTGCCTCTATAAATCTATAATCTGGATACTGCTGGTAGCTACAGACTTATTTCCCATTGTGATTTTGCTTCATTACAATGTGTTCAGCCTTGTCCCTACAGAATGCAATTTATTTCACCACAAAAGCCTAGCTAACACAATGGTCAGTTACCTACCCACACAATGAGCGCAGTAAAGCAGGCATCTCAATAAATTCCCTGCAGTGCTCAATCAAAGAGATCCAAATGAATCGGTATTATAAATGGTTAAGGAAGCTTTGAGTAAAAGAGTTTCATTAAGTTCTTTCATTACATCTTTTTTCTGCAGCACTGCCTGGAATTAATGCGGATTCTGTCATATCATTTATTAAAATTAATCTATGCCTGTATACAAATGCGCAGAAAATTCAGAATCTGAGTTTATATTGTAAACAAACAGGAAACTATAATGCAACGGTTTTTCAATCAAGAAAAGGTAAGTTTCTAATAATATGTACATGCCAGTTATGCAAGCTCTGAAATAAACTGTGAAATGAAAACAAAGAAACAGTTTCTTAAATGACCCTGTTGTGTTTTAAACAATGTAAGCACTTTAACATGTCATGCCAACAATAAGTAGAGCAAAAAAAAATGTAAATATACATTTTCCATACTAGCATAGTAAAAGCAGTCGTTCCTTTGAAAAGAGACATGCATTGCAAATTGTGGAAACACCTGTTCTCTGAACATCAGCAAAGCCTCACCTGTTCATCATTCAACCTTATTATATGTTTTGCCATATATTATTAATTAGTTGTAAAGCTGGCAGAAATTATGTTATGCTCTGACTCTCTGAGGGGTGTATTCTAGTCTGATCACAGAAGGTCACTCTATCAAGATAATTTTATGCGGGATAAAAAATAATTTTCCAGCTTGTAATCATTAAAATGCTCACTAGTATTTAATGTGTAGAATCTCTAATGACACCTCTCCCTGATCCAATCATGGTATTATGTACTTCTATGAAACACAAAACCTTAAACAGTTATGAAAGTTAAAGTTTGCAAGTAAAACAATATCTGGAGAAACATTAAAACAGTGAAACCAGTAGAAAAGTCAACAACTCAGCAGTCCGTAATATTTTCTGGGGTATAGGAGGACTTGCTTTAACATTTATGTGTGTGTTTGATTTTATAAAATGTGTGTTTTGTGGTAAAGTAGTGAAGATGATGCCAGCTTTTAAAAATTGTGGATTTGATTTTATTTGCATAAAAAGTATTGTAATGCAGAAACCTTATTTTGTTTCTGAAAAAAGCAGAAATGCTTTAAAAGTACCAAAATTAAGGGTACAAGTTACCTCTTTGTAATTTTGAAGTCTTATTCATGCTCCATGGAAAACAGATTCAGAGCTGTGCACACATGTATGCTATACCAGTTCATTTCTGTGTTTCTTGGTTATTTCATACTGCTATATTTTAGCAATGCTCTTCGCATGCACTTTACACCACCAATCCCATAGGCTTGGTCAGTATTATATCTGCATAATGTACTTCAATATTCACTACTGTGTGATTATACTGATTTATTCATTCTTCATTTGACCTTTTGGGGCTTATGCTACCTCCCATATAACCAATTTCAGCTGCAGTATGACCTGCATCAGAAAGCCACACAAGCTAGCCCTGCAGTACTAAACTGAAAACTCAAACATGTTAGCCTCTTAACAAATAGTGTCTGCATGGCAAAAGTAACTGGCAGGACACACAGCATACCCAGCTGCAATCCAGAGGCACTCTGACAGTATCTAGGTGAGGGCAGCGGAAGAAGCCTCACGGCAAGCTCTAGTAGCAAACACCCTTAATTTGCCATCACTAACAAATCTGCTTAGATGCTGTGCTGCTGCCATCTGGTGACAAAGAAGTGAATGTGCACTTTACACATGCAGCTGTCTTCAATGTATTTGTCCTGTATCCTTTTCACCAAATGTGCAGAAGGTAGCGTTGAGTTTTAGACTGCTGTCAGACTGTTAGTTATCATCTACATAGCAAAATGCTATCATTCACATCTTTAGATACAAGCTTCTTTGCAATTCTCTTTCCATAACAATCCGTAAAATACATTTTATAAAGCTTTTGGATAGTTGAATTATGGAAACACTGAAAATGCTAGTACGACCATATAAATTACTAGTAATTGCATTACAGAATTCTGCATTCCCCATTCTTTGAAACTGTCAGATAATATTATGTGCATGATATCCATAACCTAGAGTCAAATGTACTTCTCCTGTCCTGCAGTGATTTCTTCATAATAAAGAGCACAAAAACACGAACAGTAAACCTCATTACATTATAAACAGTGATCGAGTAACTTTCTATATGAGCTGCATGCTTTGTATTAAAAAACGAAAAGTGCAGAAGTCACATCTGTGTTGTCTGACAGATCTGCTAAGAAGGGATCAAGTTTACACAAGAATTGCAGGATAGTAATACTCATCATGTTAAAATCACTGAATCATCTCTACAAAATGTTTTTCTCCCTTTATAATATCCTGTCTAATAAAAATACTAAAATGGCCAAATAAAGTAAAAGGTAATGTAGTTTCCTTCATCAAACAAACTCTATGATTAGTTGGCCTTCACTGTAATATTGGCACCAGAGTGAATACCTCTAACATAAACAAATGTACAATCTACATGAACTAGACATACAAAAAGCTAATTCTTTAAACATCAAATCTACAATCCAAATTCACAGATTTAGACTGAGATTCACCAGTAGTATGCTAAGCTTTGGGAATTAGTATGGGCAATTGCAGTGTTTTAATTTGGGTGATTCAATGACACAGACAGCATGAGTATGCAGTGGTCGAACTAATGTTGTATGGAACACATGCTAATGACTGCATACACATGGAGATAGGAAAACCATGCAAATTAGGCACATGGATTAAAATGAGAGTGATTTGGAAACATGAAAAATGACCTTGATACATGAAAGGACAACCATTATAAATCCTACAGTTTACGATACACAACAAGAGTGATGCTAAAAAAACAGGCACTGTATTACATCAGGATGTGTGGGGAACCACCATTGGAGACAGTACTGTCACACCCATCCACACTATTGGAGGAAGTAGAGACGTCACATGACATACCACCAGCTCATACACTAATAAATTGTGGACTGTTTCCAAGTGGACAGGGGAATGGTAAAGGATCTTTTCAAACTGTGTTGACCACAAAAGAAACTAAAGGGGCTGCATAGAATGCCTTATTCATTTGAATACAAATGCATGTATAACATTAAGCATCTTAGCTACAGTGATGTTCTAGTGACCTGTGATGGAATACTTTAGTGCTATTATGGGTGTTGACCTCAAAAATCTTAAACTAGTTCCTTAATATAATGCTGCAAGATGAGGAGGAGCATATCTGGTTCTCAGTACAGTGGAAGAGAAAACCAGCACTCCACAGACCTTTTTTGGCATACCCATTTCCCTGAGTTCCTAGATTACCAAGGCACAACATGATCCAGAGTTCCTGCAATACATAAACAGGAAGGTCATCTTCCCCTAAACTGCCAGGATGTTTCTAATGCCCAGGACATTTATAATGCGTTGTACACCATGCAGGTACTGGACAGGATTCAAACATTTGGCAAATATCTGATTTATATAAATTGTTACTGCAGCTAAAATTCTAATAAGGTCACCTGCTTAGTAGATGCACATATAAGCTGGACAGCCAAGATTATGCAGACTGCTATACAACTTGGTTTTGCACAAACGAACTGAGCTGCAGGTGAAAATCACTAAAGGGCCTTTCACACTAATCATAGCATCAGTAGAAGGTCAGGGTGGAGTGTCATGGTTGGAGCATACAGTGTAGTATCACAGTTGGGGCAAACACAGGAGCAATACATTGCACCACTGGCAAAGAAGAGTCTGGTCCCTAACTGTGTGAAAAGACACAGACAGTACAGAATAAAATGATGTATTAAATATCACACCAAGGCTATGCAGGGCAGTGCACAGACTGACCACACTGTACATCAGATGTCACCATACACTCACGGGTTAAAGGCTGGGCAGGCGCAGTTGTCATCACTTACAGTGTTTGGGGGGGGGCTCAGTGCAGCACCATAGCATTGTGGGGTAAGATTATGAAAAGTGAACACACTAGCCACATACAACCTGTGGGAAGTTAGGGATCACATCCTCCAGGGATGCAGTTGAGATGCCAGAATGTGACCATTGGCAATGTTCACTGTATTGTCTTCCAGTGAGAAGATTCAATGCAGTCTATGGCAGAGAAGGAGTAGAACCAATGGACTGTGTGCATACACCCTAAAGAGGCATCTCATGTGTTGTTCATGATGAGTACCATTGCCCATGACCTGGAGTGGCGGCTATGTGTTCATGGGGAAAAAAAGGGTAGAACTACAGGACCATGCATATGCAGCCTGACAAGGTTTCCTAAGTGCTAAGCCAGAGGAGTGCCATTTCCCATGACTTGTTAGTGGCTGTCTGTGAGCCAACAGATGACAGTGATGCTGTCTGAGCAGCAGTTTTGTAGTCTGATGTAGGACAGTCCATGGCCGACCACCTGAACAGAACTTGCAATGTGCTTAATGTTAGCAGCTATGAAGGCACTTGCTACCATCAGCTTCTGTATCAGTAGGTGTACCTTGTCCCTACACTCTATGTTACTATGCATCTGGTGCATATCATCATCCGACAAGCCAATGAGCACAGGTACCATCTCAACAATGCTGTGGGTAACAGCCATATGTGTGTGAATCACTGATCTGCACATCTACTAGTCAATGTTGAGTGCTGTAGCCTTATCAGTGACAGTCTTGGAGTCATGGAAGCACTGTACTCCCACCTTCATGTCTATCCTCTGTGCTGGGTATGTGCACCCAGAAGCAGGGCACGTTTCAGATGCTGTGTGGGCTAGGCACATTGATAGAGTCCACAATGGAGTCTCAGGTACAGGATATTTTGTCATACACTGGTGATACTCTGTTCTTAGCCTGTACCTCTTGAGGGATCTCTGTGATGGTGAACGTGGGTAATCTTTCCTCTTTTAGTTATGAGTGCTACTGTGTCATTTAACTGTTATATTTGCAGTTTGTTATCATCATAAATTACAGATGCCCGACAGATACCAGACAGACATTGATGGCTTTTGTGCTGGACCCATCGCCAGTGGAAAATATGAAAGCATGAACAAACATGACACTACTGTCAGCCCCCACTCATATTCTTGTATAACCCCCTAACGCATACATACTGCTAAAATCAAAACACAGGAATAGTATACATTAACAAGATATATCTTATTATGCAAGCAGCTGCTGTTGCAGGCCAGAGATGCCTAGAAAGGAAATATACAAATGTACCTTGATCAATCTTCCTTTCAAATGTACAATACAGTTTGTTATACTGTACTGTGATGGACATTACTAGCCTGTTGCACCTCTGACTGATACATGGCTGGTTCGTGCCAGCTGAGCACCCACATCAAAATCACTCCCTAAGTATGAAATCAAGTAATTTGACTTTAGCAATAGTGGTCAGCCCCTCTCCCCCATGGAAGGGCTGTCGTCACAATGCCCTGTCCCCAATCCTTTGCATAAAGCATCATATCAGTAACCATCATCAAAGCTGTTGCACAGACCTCTTATGGCTGCCCAAAGCATTTACATCTTGCACTAGTTTGTGCCAAATCTGGTCCCAATAATGCTTGTCTGTGATACCTTTGCACAGGAGGTACATGCCATGTGTATGGAGAGCCAGCAGTAAAATGTAATTCTCCTGACTAGTGAACTTTTCCAGACATGTCCCTGCCTGTGCAGTTGTGTCAGTATATGTGCACCTGTGGGCAAGACATGACAGTCCATGAATGTTTGGGTGGGAGGGGGTATGTGTGCAGGTGAGTGTCCATGCGGGAGTGCATGTGTGTGCCTCTTTGTGTGTCTGTATGTGTGCCTGTTTGTGTGTGTGTGTGTGTGTGTGTGTGTGTGTGTGTGTGTGTGTGTGTGTGTGTGTGTGTGTGTGTGTGTGTGTGTGTGTGTGTGTGTGTGTGATGTGTGTGTGTAGGATTTCCTGTATGATGCTGATAATTAAAGACACAGTCCTCCTTGTGTGCCTGCTTACCTGAAGCAGTTGGTGCTATGCACAGCTATGCCTCAGCATGTATCCTTGGAACACCAAACTGCTACTAGCATATCTTTTTCAAACATTCCATTGTACATTGTTGTGCCTGTGATGAAAGGAGATACTGCCAGCACAGCTAGATGGAATTTTGTAAATAATTATATGTCATTGGTGAATATCGAAATTACAAGATGCTTGTGCTACAAATGTATTGGAACTGTATGTCATGTGTATATCAAACTGCTTGTATAGATGTGTGTGTTGAAAAGGTATTTGTGGAGTGTTGTGTTTGAAGTGTAACCACACTGTGCTCTACTGGAAGGGAACAGACATGCACCTGCATTATTGTAACTGTTTAAATGTATATGCTTGACACAGGAAACTGGAGAATTAACCACAGTCCAGCAAACTTTAGAAAAATATCTGAAATTAAATTACTTTATAGGACACAATAAAGAGGCTACCTCTCAAGTTTTCAATGAATCTAGAGACACAAGGTCTGTACTAGGAAACTTTCTGTATTGTCCTTGGAGTGAACTAATTGCTACTTTTGAAGCATGAAGGAATGCAATTGTTTTATGGCTTTCAGCATAACATCTGCCAAAGATATAAGGAAAAGCCCTTGTCTGTATCTTTTTACAGGTAGATTCTAAATGCTGCCAGCTTCTAGCAATGGGGTTTTGTCCTGGGAACTAGAAGTCAGATGACAAGAAATTATGTAATTCTGCAAGCTATCCCAGAAGTAATATTTTAGATATTAATTTGAGAAGTCTCTCAGTGAGACAGAGCATTCTGCATTCTGTCTTGGAGCTGGCAACAACAAGAAGAATACATTCACCACATCTGCCTTGTTCTAATGAAGTAAGTTTCTAGAGAACAGTATACTTTTCTTAGATGATGTCAGGACTATAGTAAAGCTTAGTTTAGATGTTTTTCTTTATTTGTGAGCCTGTACTGCAGTGTTATTTTAAATATTTCCTGTGATTTGAACTCTAATGTCACTGTAAATATATATTCTGTATTGTCTTGCTCTTATTATTTGCTATTAAATATATTTATACCTTTCATTGTGGCTGATCTATGTAGAGATATTTAAGTTTTGAGAGTACTTGCATATTTATGTGGTGACACTGTGTGGGCCACTCCTAATAGCCTTGCTCTTAGTCAACATACCATTTGTACTAATGTTAGTATTACACAGTAGGATCTGACACCCTTTGTTAAGGGCCCTAAAGTATCTGATAAGGAGTGACTGGTGGCAGTGAAAACTGCCTTATAGTCTGGGCAGAAGGGGGCGTAGCTAGTAAACCTGTGTCAGCTACTTGGGCAGGGACACAAAGCACTGGTTGGACAGAGAGGGTGTAGGAGGTCTTGGCTTGGTGAGATCTCAACTGTATAGCTGTGCCAATGGAGCGTCTTATTGGGGATCTGGCGAAAGAGTGAGAAACCAGCCCCAGACTGACTGTGGTCTCTGTGTGCTCTTAAGGGAAATTACTCTTGATGCAGAGAGCTTCATCTGAAAATACTGTATGTGTACCTGTTATCTTCCCACACACACACACACACACACACACACACACACACACACACACACACACACACACACACACACACGCCAGGGTTCCCATTTACATATGTATAACAACGTCTGCCTCAGTATGACTGACATCCACCACAGCATTTGTTCTTGATGAGTCACTTTACCAGGAGGGATTTCTTTCTTAACTCTGTAAATCCTTCCTTAAGTATATGAAGCTGCCGTTATGAGTCTTTACTGAAATTCCTATTTTACAGCGGAATGCTAATGTATGGTATTGCACAAAATGGCACAAGTCTTTATATCATGTTAATAAGGGCCAATTAACAAGATAGGTATGCAAGTAAAGCTACTTTGTGTCACTGTTTGTGAATCATTGTCATAGTGCATTATGCTACCCAAAGATGCTGGAGATAACCATTCACGTATCAGGAACCATATCTGACCAATATGTTCATGCATGTGTGATGATGCAACCCAAGAGAGATAAACTAGCATCTCTCTGCAGGGTAAAATTGCTTGATATGTAGTCAACAAATGTGCTTCTTTGCACATGGGGCTACAATTTTGCTCATTGAGTGGAACAGAATAAGTAACCATGTCTGCTTCAGGCATTGTGGAATGCAGGGTTCCATTGTGGTTTATGACAGAAAGTAACCATTTATTTTTATTTCTATACTTATTTTGTTTACTGGGGTAGGGGACTGATCACAAATGACCAATTTCAGGTCCAGTCCAGTTTTCACACAGAGGTAATAAGACAAATCAGAGTGAAAACTGCACAGGGAGTTTCAGGAGTGGCTGCTAGACCGATATGATGGGACCTTGAAGAAAGTGAATACCTGACATTATCATGCCAGGATGATAAGTGATGCCACTGGCACCACCTTTTCTTGTAAGTAGTGCTGACATCATTACAGTGACTTGTGATGGTGCCACCCTATCTGGCTTTGGCAGTGAATGGCACAGGTTAGGGAATATAAGCCTGCAATGTACTGTAAACATAGTCTTCTTAAGTAGTACTTCTATCTTTTTGAGTCTTACCCATTTTGCATGTATACTTAGGAATGAATACTTTATTTTCCACCAGTGGTATAGCATGGGCTTAACATGTTTCAGTGTCACAGAAGGCAGGAATAAATCTTCCAGCAATGGGATGTGCAAGACATCTGCGATGGTCCATTACACAACTGACACTGTTTCTAGCAGATGTGTGTAATATTTTATATTTTTTCCATTATGTCATCCTTCTGTAGGCCCAGCTGTGAAAGAGGAGGGTGTGAGGCCATAGTCGTCTCAGTCTATGCTGACTGCTGCTGCCTTTGGTACCAGGTCACTGTGGCTGGCAGGTCTGCTTCTCAGCAGGTGAATAATAGTTGCCCTGCTGCAGGTGACTTGGAGGGATCACTGGTGCTCTCCATGGTAGCTTTTCAGGTGGGGAGATTAAGACTCCTCTTCTAAGAGTGGTCTGAAGGGATCTTCCCTGGACACCTAGTGTCAGTTGTGGAAGCTAATGGCCACTGAAGTGCAGTAGCAGCTAGACACTAGATTCAGCAATATGGAGTGCCATGTGTCATGGCTTATAGAGTCAGATGGCCTGCATATCCCACTCAGTAGGCAGCCATGAAAGCAAATAGCCCATAAAATCAGTCACCAAGGCAAATAATGCATGGTTATGTTACCCTTTGAGCCATTATGGTATCAGACAATGCCAGGGCCATACCCTATCCCATCCTCGAGTTTTTCATCATACATGGGTCATTATCCATTCCTTGTTTGCAGTTCACCCCTCCTTATCAGTACTTGTCCACCCACTGAATGTCTGTGCCCTCACACTGTCTGTGTACATCCACTGTCCTCCCAATTGTTTTGTGTGCTTTACCCCTCTGTCTGAGTCTGTGTTTTATGTTTGCCTGTCTGCTTATGCTCATTGCCTCCTCACGCTATCCCATCAATGACCTTCCCTCACTACCCTCCCCACCAACCCTCATTTTTTATTTATGAAAAAAGGAACCATTTTCTTGCAAAGTAAACAAAAATATTCTTGACTAGTTGGCACAGGGACACAGAGTCGACTTGCAGTGTTGGTGACCTAGGATTGACAGGAGGTTTGGCCATGGAAGAGTAGGCTTTAGCAGTGGCCAAGTTACCTATCTTGGAAGGGGAAGTGTGTTTTTTGTAGCACAATGCTGCTCTCTAGCAGAGGCTAGAGAATTCACTTGTACATCATGGGCAAGATAATGTGTTAGTAGGGGTGGGGGAAAGACAGACTCCGGTCCCTGCAGATGTTTATCCTATCCAAAAGGGGCCAAACAAATTACTAAAAAAATACCCTAATTCCCCCCAACTTGCATACATTATGGTTATCCTTTTTCCTCCACTTGCTGTTCTCTCCTTACTTACCTTCCTTTGTGTCCCAGTTCTGCCATATGTATGTGATAAACAGGGTTGGCACTTTGCTGTGTAGCCCCATACTCCATCTGATTGCTGCAATGCTGCCCTTTTGCCAGGCAAGCACAAGATGCAGCTATGTAGCACTACATTGCAAGCATGACCATGAACATGAGCATGGGCATGCAGTGACTCAGCTACACTAGTTTACATACCTTGTTTCATATCATATCATGTGGATCACGTGCACTATTGTGCTACTTCTGCCATTGAGCAGCCTAGCACTGCTTCTCCAGTTAGCACTGCTCTTCTTTTTAATTATGGGGTTTATGTTCAGATTGCTGGAGCTATTCATTGCCTAATACATGCCTGATTAGGTATGCATGCCTTTGCACGGTGACGCCCACCCCCAATAATTAGTGCTTCATGGACACACAGCTCTTATCTTTGAATCCTAGTCCATATCTGTATCATCAAATGAAAACTGTCCATAACTAAATATGATTGTAAAGGTTCAGAGGATGGGTAATCTTTTCATTATCTATTAGTATAGCAATAACCCACCCCTGGGTGTGGGTAATGCTGGATTTACCCACGGTTGGCGTGGTTTGGTCCCGAAGGCGAAGCCCGAGGGACCAAACAAAGCCAACCATGGGTAAATGCAGCATTACCCACACCCAGAAGTGGGTTATTGCTATTATACCATGACATTATTTAAGAAAAGAAACTATTACTTTTCTTAAATAATGGCATAGTATAATGCCTGTTTACTGCCCTTCCGCAGATGTCTGGCATCCGGCAGTTCTGATGTACTGCGCCTGCGCAGTACATCAGAGTTGTGAAAAAACGGAGAAAGCAAGATCTCCGTTGCTTTTTTACTATTTTAAGCTATGTTAAATGGGTTTAACATAGCGAGACAGTTTAAAATAAGCAACGGAGATGTCCGTTGCTTATTTTAAAACTGTCTCACTATGTTAAACCCATTTAACATAGCGAAACAGTAAAAAGCAATGGAGATCTTGCTTTCTCCGTTGCTTTTTAAAACCTGTCTCGCTATGTTAAATGGGTTTAGCATAGCGAGACAGCTTTAAGATAAGCAACGGAGATCTCCGTTGCTTATTTTAAAGCTGTCTCGCTATGTTAAACCCATTTAACATAGCGAGACAGTGTTTTACAAATAGAGTTATACTAACGGAAAAAGTCCGGGCGACCGGACCTTTTTCCATTAGTATAACTTGATTTACAATGTGCACGCTGGCCAATCAGCGTGCACGTTTTGGGGGGGTCATGGTATAATATTTGTTTACCCACGTTAGACTGGACTGGGAACTGAACATTCCCTGATGCAGAAATTTACTCATGGACAAAACTTTTTTTGAGTAATCAGATTACTTTGTTCATGGAGATTTACTCTTGCTAATGTATAATTTGATAACTTAAGTGTTGTGTTCCTGTACTGAAAGTACTGTAGTCCTCTATTTTTTTGTTTGCATGACATTGTTTAAGCACATGAGTTTCATAGACTGTCTTTTAGTCAGTCTTGCTATAACTACTGTTTTTGTTATTCTTCATTGATTATTTTCAGCATTTCTTTTTATAGGATTTATTCAGTTTAATCACATCACACAGTAAAGATGTGAATCATGATGATAAAAACATCAACTAATATGTTTAGCCACATATTCAAAACATTGCTATAAATATATCACCATACACTCAAAAATTGTTTTTGCAGAAGACTGCCCCCACATCCCTAAGCTAACTCCAAGGTCATACAAATTCTTGAGAAAAGGGAAAATGTATAAAAGGAAAATGACAAAGGTGTAGAAGTATAACAGGACTCACCTTTGTCTCTTTTCTGACTCGCACAACACAAAAGCGTAGCACAAAATCTGCAATAAACCACGTTCTAACAAGTAAAATGCTAACAATGTAAATGAGCAGTCTTCTGGATGTACTATTTTTTTACTCGAACATAAATCACATAGTCAACAGTATTTCTGCCCCTTTGTAATTTTGTTACTGCTTTGAAAGAGGCAATACATTTCTCTAATGTTATCAACTGTATTGTATACTGCTATACTTCTGAATGTTAAAAAATGTGTTAAATACACAGTATTTCTTTGCTGCATATTACTCCTAACAATTTCTTATGAGTATGAATAAAACTACGTATATGTGGGTTTAAAAATATATATATATTAATAACACCCTCCTTGGGATTCAGTAAACTCTGTGTATCCTTCACACGAAGCCTACAAGGAGTTTACCTGTGTGCTGGGTGATTTGAGGTGAGCAGCAGCACTAATTGCATATTCATGCCACACACTGTGTTTAAATGCAAATAAGTGCATCTTTTTTTTGGCTGGCAACAGTGTTGCCAGCCAGGAAAACGTGTAACACAACATGGATAGCAAACCTCTTTAACTCAAAGCACAGTAGGTTAGTGGGTTTGCGCAGAATGTCACAATGATCACCAGGGTTTCACATATAATATTTCTCATAGCTCTCAATCTTTTAGTGCAAGAAATCTGGACAAAGCACAACTTAATGGGCGGACAGTGACCCAGAAATGGGGACAGACTTTACATATTTGCCCTTTTAAACTTAGAAATGTGCTAGAATAACAAGGGGGTTGTGTGAAGATACATTTTCCTAATGATTTGAAGTCTGAAACTAAAATGTATGTAATTATTGCATGACATCAGTCCTGATGAGATCATCCCAGTAATATGGCAAAAAAACACAGGCTTTATAAGGAACACACCAAGAGAGAGATATAAGGCAAAAATCTGGACAGTTGGGAGGTGTGATAGTGTTTTATATATATATATATATATATATATATATATATATATATATATATATAGTCCAAACACAGTACAGAACACTGTATACAGTGCAGAGTATTGTGGAATCCCATTCCTGGCATTTCGTACCAAAGTTGTATAAATGATCTATAAGGGTACATGGACTGCCATGTAAAATAAACACTAAGGGGAAGTGTGCATATTGAATAGGGACACACAGATGAATTGTAGGAATGAACACAGGGAAGGAGGACAGATAAAACAACCTAATGTACAGCAGATGAGGGCATGTCAATGGAAGACAGTTGTAGCAGCAACACCAGTCACATATCAATATGGTACAGTATGGATTGCACAGTGAAAATGTGTATTATGTGACTGTCACACAAGGTGACATAACAATGGGGAAGATGTCGGTGTGAGATAAGCATCCTTGCATGAAAAATGCAGAGAACATCCATCAGGGATGTCGTATACAATTGGAGTAGGGTGCATATTGTGAAGCAGTGCAAACTGATTTGCCTGGATATGAGTGTAACCTCAGCAGATGGTTCAGCAAGTGGGATACAGGTAAAAGCTCATGGACATCATTAAAAGAAGCAAGCACAATCAAATCTCGGACAAAACATATGTGATTTAGAGTGATCACAGATGATTCTGCACAAATGTACTTGTACAACTTTTATGACATGTCCACACTCTATAAGAGTAATCATGCACACTCTCCAGACACTGCTCTACCTGCACACGACATTATGATCAATACAGGCTAGATGACCGGTGTGCATGGCAGATATATATATAGCACAAAACACACTGTCACAAATGTTACCCATGCCAGTAATGTTGTGAAACATCTATGTATGTACTGTGTGCATCACCAGAGTAGGTAGCACACATACATGTGGTGTAACATACTCAGTAGTTGTGTTACATACAAGGAAGTAGTCTGCACTATGACCACATGCTAGTGAACAGTCTATTTTCCATCTAGCCCATCTGATTATAGGGTGTGATGTCTACCTTATACTTGGGTTGTGTGTTTGTTTTCCTGATGTAAAAAATCCCCCCATGTTTTTGTGTCATTGCAGGTGTTGTCATGTCTGTGGTATCAATCTTTGTTGTGTGTTGATATTGTCTGTATTATACTAATATCACAGCTGGAGTCAATAATTTCCCACAATCTGTAGCCCTTCAGACAGCTGTTTGGACACAGGATGTGTATGTCATCTGTGATGTCTGTTACTTAAATAATGGACAGGAAAGGGTCTATCAGACAGCCGTGATGTGTGGACCTGATCACTGGACCTGAGACATAGGTCACTTCACACATTTCAACATATTTAGATACCTCATATGTAATACAGTGGTCTACCTGTTTGGTGATATAGATGTTTATGGCCACATCTGACAGTGTTGAGTAAATACCTCAGTGTGAATTTGTGCCAAATGCCTTGGGCTTGCCAGGTTCAAAAGGATGATAGTGTTGTTGTCATTAATGCCCTCTATAACCTCTTTGAGGGCATCCAACAGATGTAACAGACATGATGTAGGATTAACAACTCACACAGGTCTATAGCACACAGCAAGGATTTTACTAGTGTCCATTTGAAAAAGGTCAGTGATAACTTGTTGGTCTCCCTCACAGATGAGGAGAGTCAGGCTGTGTCTATACATGCATGTATCGGGTACTGTACCCTCCAACTCAGAAGGATGTATGTTGATGTACACACCTCTACAGGAACATAGTCTGTGTGGAGTGCTTGTTGAAGTGTGTATTCAACCATGTCAGGAAGGTGTATGTGATGAGTCACGTGATAGGCAATATGTGATGTTGTCACAGCCCATTGATTCTGTGTGATAGGCCTTGATGAAGGTAAGACAGTTGCATGCTGGCTATCCTGATCTGGCCTAGGGTTTGAACGCAATCTGCCATGCAGGTATCATTGAGAATCTTTCCCAGCTGGGGATTAACCCTTACATCGCTAAATGAGTAACCAATTGGCTCACTGACAGAACACAGTGGGAGGTTGGCATAATGGTTAAGGTGTTTACTTTACAAACAACAAGGTGCTGGATTTGATTCTCATATGGGGTAACTGGCTAGGTTTAGAATGGCTCATAAGGGCAGTTAGCCTAGTACTAATCTATTAACCAATGAATGTTGATAAAACATCTATTTTAGGTAATCTCTGTGGCATATGTGATAAGTATTATAAGTTGTAGTGTGTACTAATAGATAGGTAGGGGTTCTAATTTCAGAACACCCAACTCTCTGTATCACCCCTTGCAGCAGTACAGTCATGCCTATCTCTGAGCAGTGATTATGTTGCTAAACACTAGGAGTCTAAACATGAAACTTCACTCATTGCAGGCATTCTTAACCCTGGAAGATACTGACATTAGTGCAGTCACAGAAACCTGGTTCAAAGCTAGGGAGAGCACCCCAGCCTTACCTGGATACTTATCCTATCATACATTCAGACCCCAAATTGTGAGCAGCAAAGCCAAAGGAGGTGAAGTTTCAATATATATTAAAGACACACACACACACACACACACACACACACACACACACACACACACACACACACACACACACACACACACACACACACACACCTCCAGGCTGGTCAAACAGTATGATGTACAGGAGACACTCCAGGTGCAGCTAACTGTTGACAAGACCCCTATTTAAGTTATAGCTAGCTAAAGACCCCCACATTTTACTCAAGATGCTCACTCCATATATCTGGACCTCTTCAAATCTATCAAGATTCAACCCATTACCCTGATCCTGGGTGACTTTAATTACCCAACCAAAGACTAGAAAAACTACTCATGCCAGAACACAAATGCCCACAGATTCCTCAATTTTATCAATGCAAATGCCTTGGAACAGCTAGTCGATACCCCCACAAGAGGTGATAATATCTTGGACTTGGTATTAACAAACATGAGTAACCACTGCAAGCACTCCCTACAATACCATCCTCCCTGGTAAGATCTGACCATAAAGTGGTCACTTTTGAAGTCACCATCTCCCCTGACCCCCTCTAGCTAGGGTCAAACAAAAAACTTCTCCAAAGCTGATTACAACCTCCTGAGGGATGGTATAAACAGCTTCAAGCCCCCCATCCCACTGTAGAAACTGGAACCAATGTCCAAATCTACACCAAAGTACTATACGAGCAATTATATAGATACATGGAATCAGGAATACCTGACAGGACAAAATCATCATTCACAAGGAAGAGTAAGCCTGTCTGGTGGATATCTGCAATAAATAAACTATATAACAAAAGTAAAAAATCTGAAGTACAAAAGTGAACCCAAAAACATCAGACTGCTCCAGTTCTTCAAATCTCTTTATTCACAAAGGTATGAGCACTTTTGCAGGTTGTACTGCTTCATCAGATACAAACAAGAATAAAAAACTGCATTAAATACTCTAAAAAATGAATCACATGATGCATTTCACTTAACTCTAAAAGAGACACAGTCATAACAATACATAGCATTAACTAAAAAATTTATAAAATGAATAAAAACAAAATGTCTAATATGAGAATAAGCACCTTTTAAAACAGTAGCTACACAAATACTCTATACCAAGTACTCCTACGTCATCTGTGTAGGTGCCTACTCTTTAGTTTAGGTTTAATGGGCACCCTGTCATTCAACTCATGCCCATAGTCACTTCTGAGCCTGATTATCCATTTGGCTTCCAGTTGTTCATAGAATTTAGCACACACTGTGCAATAAGCTAAATAAATTATGTCTTCTGAACTACAGGTTGCATATATATTAAATGTATAATCTTTCTTTTGATCAGGATGTAAAAACACATTGGTAGTATTTATATACTTGCAAGCAGCACAGTTGAACAGGAAAATGTTCTCTTATCTAGTCTCTCAATTCTATGAGGTTTAGGGTAACAAAGACGGTTCTTAAGGGATGTCATATTTTTATATAAAACCTTGGTTTGGTAACTAAAATTCCCATAAGAAAATCAGTCATTAGAATTTTCCAGTGTCTCTCATTAACTCTCTGATACCTAACATTATCACTTGCATACAACATGGGTATTCTCAACTTCATATCCTTACCAGAATCCTGTGGCACTATTTCATCATTTGACTTAATTATTTGGTTAGAAAAATAGGGTTTGTCACTAGTATCTCTCACTTTCCTTAAAGCTTCAATATTTTCAGCAATTTCTTTGTTCTGATAGCCTCTCTCTGTGAATGCTTTTCTCAAATTATTAGTGTGATGTTGGTAATCACTTTCAAGTGCACTTAACCTGGACATCCTAAACGCTTGACTGTGACTTACATTCTTAAAAATGTGTGGCGGGTGCATACTTCTTCTATGAAGAAGATGGTTATTTTGTCCTTCTGCAAAGTGGAATTCCCTGCTAATTACAACATTGACAACAGTCCTGCTATGCTGAAATGCAGTGATGCAAGTACTGGGAATATACAGACATAGCAATCTGCGACAACCAAATGTCCACACTGGCATTGCAGACAGTTGACAGTCCTCTGCAAACGTGGTAAGTCACAGGCCATCTACCTTTACCTGGGCTTCAGAGAAATAGTTTTCAAACAGTAGAAGGCCCAGCTCAGATCCCTGTGGTACTTCACTGGTAACTGGTCTGCTGGTGGAGGTGGACTCCCCAAATGTGACATTGTGCATTCTGTCAGTGAACCAGTTGGCTACCCATCTAGTAATGGATGGGTTAAGCACCAGATGGGAGAGTTTCTATATGATATCTTAATGGGGGATTGTGCCAAAGGGTTTGGGTAAATCAAGATAGGAGATATGTCTTGTTTTCCCTCATCCAGGGCTTTTGGGACATTATTGAAGAAGTACACTAGGTTTAATAAGCAAGAGCTATCCTTGGCAAAACCAATATGGGTCAGGGCAAGAGTGCTGAAAGTCACTTATGTTCTTGTGGATAAGGTCCATGATGAATCTATCCATAACCTTGCAGATAGGGCTGGTTAGGCTTATGGGTCAATAGCTCCCAAGGTCAATTGATGGATGTGTAGGTATGTTCGACTGTGGAGATAGTTCTAATTCTGCATGTTATCATATTGATGTACATTGTATATCACACAACATTTGATATTAATGTATGTAGTGTAGCTGACTTATTTGGAAAAAAGTACTGGAGACACCAGGATTGCAGTGCATGGGGGAGATTACATGTGGCTGCATTGTAAATATATGATATATTTTTCAGTTTGTTAAGTTTCTACATGTAGTTTCATGACATAAAAGAGTAAAATGGACAGTAAACAGCACTAACACATGTTAAATATGACTTTGCGTAGTGCAGCGGCAAGCAGCGGGTTTGTGTGATGGTTGGCAAAATGTTTGCACATGTGAGGCACACATTTCCATTACTTTCCCTGTTTGCACATAGTTAAGCAGTGCACAAGTGCAAGCCACATCGCTAAAAGTCTGACAATAATTAGTACTGAGTGTATGAAAAACACCTGCTGCTTAGCTGACACTGGGTCCAAATCCATGTGTATCTAATACTTTTAAATAAACAGTGATAATGCAATGACATTAATTCTTTATAGTACGTGTTGCTGCATGCTGGCTTAGTGTTGCATGTATAAGAGGCATTGAGCAGAGGTAACTGCAGCATTGTAGGGCCTTTCACTGTCACTTGGCATTGATGCATGATGCCAAACTCTACACAAACATAGAGGCCAAAAAGTGAAGGGATCCATAGGTTTTTCTGCTACTTACGTGTGTTGTGTGTGATTCTATTTTTTGACCAGACTTTAGGTGTTAAATGGGGTAGATAGGAAAGTGTTAAAAAGGGGAGCAAGCAGGGGGAAGAACAAAAGGAAAGCGATACAGGAATGTGCAGTAGGGAAGTAGGAAAGAACCATAGCTATCCATTTCTTCAACAGTAAAAACTGATAATATATGCAGAATATTAGCTGAATTTGAGCTCTGACCTCCAGAGAGAGGGGTGACAACAATGTAATCATGTTGTATAGCCAATTGGACCAAATCAAGTGTGTCAAGAAGACATGTGAGCAAAATGGAGAGCTATGTATGGGACAATATTTTTTTTTTGTGGGACAGGTGCCCAATTTTTTTAAAATTCAGTAAGAGAGGAATGCTGGGTAAGGGACATAGGTACATTTGGGTCAGGTAAGTTGGGTAAGGGAGGAAGGAAGCAAATGCAAACAAACAAGACAAACAATACAAGAGACAGGGATGGTGAGGGACATGAACATTTGGGAGACACCATAATTGGTGGGGACAACCCAGGCTCATGCCCATCAAACTTGGGGAAAGTGAGAACTGAGTCATCAACCACTGGACTGTCATCATTGTACCCCTACTCCACTATGGGTGGCTGGACAGCTTGATATCTTTTCCTCCTATGGACAATGAGAGAGAGCAGTCTCTCCATCTGGCATAGGTGTATACCAATGGTGCACTGCATGACTCTATGCACCAACCCTGGCATCTCCTGGCAAGTGATGAAATCCCCACCTCCACCAGTGTTCTTGGAGGGTACCACTGGACCAGTGGCCAGGGCAGTACCACCTGAGGACTTAGGTAGTGCAGGGGCAGTAGTGGCAGTTGCCAGTTTGAGTCCCTGATGTGCTGGGTATCTGTGCTGGAGCTGGTGGAGCCAGTCAGACTGGTCCACTGGGGCTGGCCTACCTCGCTGTGGGGCATTTAGTGATTTAGTACAGATAGATGACATAGAGACATTTTGATGACACATAATAAAAAAAATAAAAAAGAGTGATAAGGGTTGGGGTGAGAGAGAATAGAGAAAAAATTAGTACCATCATATGGGACATATAATGCATTAACACAATTATACAACTATTTTATCTGAAGTATGACATTTAAGAATATGTCCTAAAATTTACGCATTATAAGTACAGACTGAAATGTACATATATTGCACAGATGTGTGTTCCAATTGTACAGATTAAAGTTAACATCAGGGCATTTGTGCCACTTGTATAGAGTTAATTTAATGTAAATATTATTAAAGAAATGCAGTATTGTATAGTTGTGATTTGTGGTATTTGAACCCACAACCTCTAACTACAGTCTAATATTTGACTCCTAAAGTAGGTTTGTGCTACAGAGTAAAGCATGTATACTTTTTTTATAGTTAGGATTTGCATGCTCAATTTGCTATAACAGTATAACAACCCAAAAATCTATCTTTAACTTTTAAAGCTACAATAACACTTTTCTTGTGCTGCATACATACCACTTGCTTCCCTCAGTCTTTCCACTTAAGCAACATGAGCATGTCTATTGAACTCACATTTGGTATTAGCTTGGGAATGTTCAGAAAAGAGAAGAACATTATGCATACCAATCTTGCCTACATCCTGAGCCAAACTATTCCATCCCTCAGATTTGCACTCGAAGCCAGAATAGTCCCCCTGCAGAAGTCTTTGGCTGTGATGCTTTACCAGGAGTCCAATAAATATCTTGGACTCCTGGACACCCCACTTCTGTGGCCTCAACTGGGAAGCTTCCCCTCTAACATCAGGCATGTCCAATAACCAAACTAGAGTAATGGGAACAGACACTTTCCCACCAATTCCAGTTGTTGCATTTACTGGTAGTATTCAAACCCAATCAATGATGCCAAATGTATTTGCACAATGTTAAGCAGAGCACAGTAGTGCTAAATAGGGAGCAAATAAATACTTGAAATTGGTCTTAGTTTGAGGGGTGTCTGGTGATGTGGCTTGGAAATATATATTGGAAATTGGGAGGTAACTGTTAGATGAGTTAAGTTTACAGACATGCACTGGGGGCATAAATGCCATCACCTGGCAGATTTGCTTTTTGTCTTTATACACTAATAAAATTAATTGTTACAGTGTGGGATTCAAACCTAGGCATAAGGGACAAAATATTTTTGATTTTCCATCTTTGCCACAGAAGAAGTGCTTCTCAGACATAGTCAGGAATCATTCATAAATACAGGTGAAAATTTGAGATGTTATACGAGTATGTGTGCAACCTGATAAGGTTCTTGTATGTAGACCCAGCTGTGTATGTTTGTTATGTAATTGTGAAGGCCATGCAAGTCAAAATAGCAGAATTATACTTACAGAAATATAGTAGACAGTATACTCTCAGTCATACATCTGAAAACACAATAATGGTGTCTTAACCTCATACATATAATTCACATCATCTCCACTATCTAAAATGTTATAAGTGAGAGTGAATATAATGAGAAGTGGAACAACAGTAAAAATGTATGGAATATCCTGTATTAGAACCCAGGACCACATGTATGGCAGTCCTACAATTACACCTGCTGCTACAGGACTAGTTACATGAAATTTCCATAATTTTCTACTCATTCTTAAGTTCTCTACGTTAACTGCTGCACAATGCCACTTAGTGTGTTTGCATGGTACCCAACAGAATTAATGGAATGCATCCATTTTCAATTATTGGCTGTCTGGGTCCTGTCTGCAGGAGTTTGATGGCTGCATGTGTTGGCGAACCTTGTTAACTGCCACACAATGCTGCTAAGCGGAGTTGTGAGATGGAAAGCAAAATTTGCAGCAATATATTGTTTTTCACTTTACACTTTTAATGACACCCTGTCTGCAGGTGTTCTGCAGGTCTTCTGTCTGCTTCCTGGGTGGGCTAGTAGTTCAGGTTTGCGCACTAGTAAGCTTCACACAAACAAGATAAGCACAGCGAAATCTGACATTCAGTTTCTCCATTTCCTTTGTTTGACTAAGCCACACACAGCACAAACACTAGCCAAAAAAAGAAGAAAAGAAAGAAAAGGAAACTGAAGAAAGCATTCTATGACATTACAAAATGTTAGCACACATGAAATATTTGTATATAGGTCTGGATTTGAACTCTCACTCCAATGAATCTTCAGAACACAGTAAGGGTGCCTTATCCCTTTTTGCCACACAAACACATTTGCAGCAGGGAACTAAAATCATTCTGCATAGAACCAACTGCAACATCATCTACAGTACTATGAAACAATGTAACAATTACTAGTACATGTTTTCATTTTGGATGTAGTGCACTGAGTGATCACAGAACCATTTATGAATATTGCTTGCAAATATACAGCTGTGTCTTACGTCTCTATATTTGTTGCTCATTCTTGGCTTATCTGACCTGTAATCTCAGACATGCAGTTTGTAAGCCATTCTATATCATTGTCCTTAAAATGTGTCAGGATATTAAATGGCAATTATATAATATATAAAAGAAAAAAATGGTCTGGACACACTGAAAAGCTGTGAATAATTTATTCCACAATGAATAAACTTTACTTGAAAAAGCCCAGCACTATGGCAGGATGAAAGCACTTGTATTCATTGTGGAATATATTATTCACAGCTTTTCAGCATGTCCAGACCATTTTTTTCTTTTTTTAGTTACTAGTTTCATGGTCTGTGTTCTCCACATTTTGTTGAATTATATAATATATAGTTGCCAACAAATGAAGAGGAGGTTGAATTGTAAGGAACAGGACTTGTGAATTGTGTGCTGCTTACTTACATTTCCAACCTTGACAAAATAACTTCTAACACTATGTAAGTCTAACCTGACATACCCACTGGATGTAGGACAGTCTGCATTGCTGTTGTGTTTTCCTTCTCACTACCAATAGTCATTCACAGTTGCAATCCATTAAAAACAAACACTGAGGGAGTGCATGCAGTATGTTTACATCTGTGACACAGAGCCAAGTATTTGGGATTCAGCAATTCTAATGAGTTCACATCTGATATGTATCTTCACTGTGCTTATAGCCCTGAATCTACACCATAAAAAGGAAACCATGTAGCTAGTAACCTGAAGGTGAGGAGACTTGTTTATGTGGAGAACACAGAAAAGAGGCCATTATTTTGGGATATAGCTGCCCAGAAGTTTATTGAACTTGAGAGGGTATGCTTGTATTTTCAACTATATAAAGCCTATGCTGACATGCCATTATGAAAAATCTGTTCAGTATTTATACATATATTTTGATTAGCAAATATACACTTTTATCTGTATGTATTAGTTAGAAGTGTACTGATGGCATGGACATGTTTGTCAGGGCATTTCACAGGTATAGATGATTGGCAATACTTTAAAATGGAATGTTCTGTGTTAAATCTGTAGACATGTTTCAGGGACATTTCATCTGATACCACTTTTAGCATTTCAATGATGGTTTGTTAGCAAAATATGTAGTTTTCCTGTTCTTTTGGGGGTGGGGGAGAAAAGCAACATTTCAGTTATGGCACAAACAAGGATATGTTCCTATTGTTGCTCTCTCTTTTTTTTTTTGCATCCAGCTTGTTGTTCATGTTTTAAATCTCTACACTGTTTTATGTTTCTCCACTGGGTAATACTGAAATGTTATCATTTCTGTTTTATCTGGGAACAGTTATTTTGTAGTTATGTGATACTTATGTGTACTATCATTCTGTTGTCGTTTATGTAGTTATATGATGCTCAAGGGCCCCCAATGGCAGGTGCAATGAGGTGCACTTGCACCCCCCTGGATCAGAGATGGTTCCAGCAACAGGCCCACTGGCTGGCTGGGACATTCATTTTATTTTCATTTTTAAAAAAATAAGCTTTTTTTAAGGGCATTCTTCTTTAAGAATACCCCTTGCATCTAGTCGCACAGAGGCAGAAGATGAAAACAGGTCACAAAGTCTTCTGTGTCAGCATGACTGATTGCTTACATCTTCATCTTCCGAGCACACGTGGAATTTGAATTCCAGAAGACATTTGGATTGCAGATGAATACTCAAGTGAGAGGTAGGTGTGTGCATGTGTGTGTGCTTTTAAGTGTTTAAGAGGTGTGTATGTGTAAGACGTAGGTAGGTAGTTAGGGCTGTGTGTGAGTAAGAAGTAGGTGTGTGTGTGTGTGTGTGTGTGTGTGTATGTGTGTGTGTGTGTGTGTGTGTGTGTGTGTGTGTGTGTGTGTGTGTGTGTGTGTGTGTGTGTGTGTGTGTGTGTGTGTGTGTGTGTGTGTGTGTGTGTGTGTGTGTGTGTGTGTGTGTGTGTGTGTGTGTGTGTGTGTGTGTGTGTGTGTCTCTGGAGTGAGAACCAGGGTAGGCAGATGACTCTCTATGCAAGAGTCCCAAGACCAGTGCTTGCATGGTGTCTAAAAGAGGCCAGAACTTTATTATGCTTCCTTCTTCTGATGTACTTGTTATCTAATCAAAAGTTATAAGTCAGTACAAACCTGTATGCACAAAAGTAGACACAGAGCAATAACACCTAAGGGATCTTTTCTCAATACATATTAAGTTTTTGTAACCATCAGCACTATAGCTGACCTCTCCATTTCATGGAGGAATCCAGTTTCCTGTTGGTCTTTTCTTTATCTAAGCCACATAAAAATAAGTATGAGGCAAACATTATTTTGAGATTTGGGAAAGTGTCTGTGAAAGATTTAAACAAATACATTCCTTGGTAGTATTTGATATAAGTGTTTTATGTAACTGATGTGTTTACGTGTTGTTCCTTTAATTGTAATTGAGCTCGCTCATGGATTTATACTTTAATTGGTAATGATTAATTGATATAAGTATTTAAGGTGTATGTTTTGTGAAGTAAAGTGTGTGTGTAAGAGGGAGGTAGGAGTGTGCGCAAGAGGGAGATCGGGGGTTTCATACCTCACAGTTGTTCAGATTTTTACCTCATATTCTTGTTTTTTTCTCATAAAAGTGTGTTTTTCTAGTAAATCAATGAGGATTGAAGTCAGAAAATAATGGCAGACATTTGAGATTTAGACTTAATATCCTTCAGAAAATACATACTAATTCAAAACTTGTTGTTCTATCAACTTTCTAAGGAGGTGGGGGGATGTAAGTGTGTGTTACACTGCTCAACTGTACAGATTTTCACAGAATGTCCAGATTTTTATCTCATATTTTTGGTCTGTTCCTCAAAAAAATTATGTTTTTTTTTTGACAATTTAATGGGATGAGCTAAAGATTAAAGTTACTAAATTATGACATGCATTTGAGTTTCAGACTTCATATCCTACAGAAAAATGCATTCTAACACAAATCATGTTATTGTAACAACTTTTAAAATTTATAACAGCAATATTTGAAAAGTGTCCCTAGTTTTGGTCCTTTGTTCCCCCCCACCCCATTATGACAGGCTTTGTCCCAATTTCTTATGCTAAGAAATTGAGAGGTATGGTGTGTGTGTGTGTGTGTGTGTGTGTGTGTGTGTGTGTGTGTGTGTGTGTGTGTGTGTGTGTGTGTGTAAGAGGGAGGTAGCATACCCCTCAGCTGTCCAGGTTTTTGTGGAATGTCCAGATTTCTGCCCCATATTTTCTCTGTTCCTCCTGAGAAGGATTGCAGTTGCTCAGTAATGACAGACATTTGACTTTTAGACTTCATATCCTTTAGAAAAATGCATACTAATACAAATCCTATTATTCTAGCAATTTTCTAAGTTGATGAGAGCAATATTTATAATCTACCCCTATTTATTTTAGGCTTTGTCTAGATTTCATGCACTAAGAAGTTGAGGTGTGTGTGTGTGTGTGTGTGTGTGTGTGTGTGTGTGTGTGTGTGTGTGTGTGTGTGTGTGAGAGAGAGAGAGAGAGTGAAATGCCCTAGTTAGAGTTAGCAAGTGGAATTTATTTTCAAGTGCATTTTCAAGGAATTGTGAGCTTCAAGGGAAGAGAAGTTTATTGCTGTTCATGATAAGTCTGCTTAAAATGTGTAACTGTTTTGTTTAGCAAATGGTAATCACTACTGTGTTATAGCATTTTAAAGCAGTGTTAGCAGCACAGCAGGTAGCATTCTTAAATCTTGATTTAGAGGGCTGCAGGTTCTACTCCAACAGCATGTAGATGTGTATTTTGATGGGGTGGGCTTCTGCCGTCCTGATTATGTCCTCCTTTGGAAGAGATGCCGAGTAACTATGAACTTGTTTTTCAGTTCGCCATCCATTCCCTATAGCAATATACCAGCTTACATTTTTAATGTAACATATTCAGTTTATTCTTCAAGGGCTGCAGGCACTGAATTTGTAGATGAAGCACTGAAATATAAAGTTGTTTTCTAGCAGCAACCTCTTCATTAGATTCAGATCCATTTAATGTGGACTTATTCAGATGACTTTTACTTCTGTAGGGATTGTGCATATTGACTGATATTGGTAGATTGTAACAACAGAAGTTTGAGTGACCTTTTATGGTTAAAATGTTCTGAAGTGGGCAACTTTGTCATTAGTGGTTCATACAGTGGATACAAAAAGTGTACACACCCCTGTTAAGATGCCAGGTTTTTGTGATATAAAAAAAGGAGATTGCAATAAATCATTTAAAACTTTTCCCACCATTAATGTGACATATATCCTGTACAATTCAATTAAAAAACAAACAAATATGTTAGGGAAAAATATAAAAAATAAAACATGTACAATAATTTAATATAAAAATAATTTATCTATCTTATAAAAACTTATTTGGATACAGCATTTGATCTTGAATGAGGCTGTATATATACAACATATATTTTTTAAATCAGTTTTACTTTAAATTATCAAGTTAAAAAATTTATAATGACTTAATTAACTAATTAATTGATTGATTGAATGATGAACTTGTATATATACAGCTAGTGATTTTATGATGTGATTAGATATGAAGAAGTGTGCCTTGGGAGTACGTGAAAGCGCTCATCTGTTCTAATAAACTTGGTCAGTATTTCATCTCATCGTGGTGGTCCGTCTCCGTTTTTTTTATACCTTTTGCTTGTTCATTTACGAAGTGGACCTTCAGGTGGTAGCGTTCACTATTTCTTTGCTATTGCTTGTCCTTTTGTTTTTCGCTGCTACCACACGATGGAAGACATAGTCATTGAACTTGACTATAATCCTCAAGGACAGGATTTAAACAGGAGATGGAACAATTTACTAGAGCAGACAAATAACCCGTTATTGGATATGGAATTGATACAATCTACAACAACTTTGAATACAGATAACAGAGATGTCATGATCGAGTTTAATGCTGTCTTTAAAGAACTGGAAAATAGCTTATATAAATTGCTTAGACTCATATGGCAGAGATGCCATATGGAAGCATGCTTACACTTTAAAGTGATTCCCCATGGCATGAGAGTGTTATGCATGCCATCCTATGGTGAAAGTCATCCTGAACTTCTAAAGAGATGACAAAAATTAAATATTGAACTCAGTAACAACTACATAAAACTGCTAATTGATTACTTTCTACCAATTGAAAGAGAATTAAATCTAAAAGTAGAGGCTTTGAATAAAGACCTACATGATAGATTTAAAGGGGAAATGTATGAAAGAAAGCTTGAGAACTTATACTGTCAAGTCGCTGCTTATAGCGACAAGCTACAACAGACTAAACACCGTAAACTCCAGCGAGATCATTCTAATTTTGCTAAGGGCCAGGTTTTTGTATGGCTGAGACATCAGAACAGTAATGAAGCCATGTCTCATAATCAGATTCCTTCTACCATTGAGCACATTGAATCCACAACACAACAAGCTGATTCTCTTTTAAGTGTTACAATGTTAACGAACACTGCAGAATGCGTACTGACATCACAGTTGGATAATGCAGATCCTATAGAGAATATACGGCTAGACACACCTCCGCCTAATCAGCAAGCAATGGCAAGACAAAGAACTAGCGATATGGGAGCAAAACCGAAGACCTTCAATGGCAGTATTGAACGTTTTTTACCGTTTCCAGTTCAGCAGCGGATGACTCCAAGAAGCAGATCCAACAGTCGAGGCAGAATGAAGAGGAAATATTCAGGCGCGAATTTCGAACGGAGACAAGTGAAAGACTGAAAGAACTGATTTTTAATTATTCCAGGTTTGAACTTTCTCCTACTGATTCTCTTTTGTTAAATAAAGGGTTAACGTACATTCCTTCTCAAATCAGCAATTTAAGTGAAGTATTAATGGATCTAAGACTCTTTGCACGTACTTTATCTTTGAAGCTACTTTATGCTGCCAATGTTAAAGATCATGTTAATGATAATGTCACCTATAGTTTTAGAAGAAAGAGTAATTTTATACCTGTGTTACCCTCTAATGTCGAGTGTTTTGTGAAGGTGTGTGAAAGTGAATTTTATACATATTTTCTAGGATATTAATATAAATCTATGTATTATAACATCAGTAAAAATGAATGGGACTCTATACATACCCTCAGTGATAATGCTGAACTCAGGATAAAACCAGCAGATAAGGGGGGGTAGTATTGCTTAATACTGAAGATTATATAAACACAATGAATGAAATGTTGGATGATACTGAGACCTACATGGCAATTAATTATGATAAATTGGAGAAAGTAATAAATGAGGTACATAATGATCTATATGATTTTCTCATGTGCAGACAGATAGATCATGAACTATATCTGTATTTCCTGATAGAACATCCGCGCATACCCTAAATAAAGGGCCTACCCAAAATACACAAAAATACCTTTCCGTTGCCAATGCGACCAATAGTAGTAGGCAACGGTTGGGTTACAGAAACAATTTCTCTGTTTTTGGAAAAGAAATTGAGCCCTTTAATCCAGGGGATACCATCCATATTAAAGGACACCTATCACCTTTTGGATACATTGAATAATTCATTTAGTAATGGTCTACCAGAAACATGTTTGTTAGTGACATTAGATGTTAAGAATTTATTTACTTCCATTCCAAACTACTATGGCTTGGAAGCCAATAGGCAAACCCTAAATGATAGTATAAATTTTACCACTGATGAACAATTATTATTTAGTGCCTTGCTAGATATGGTTTTGTCTAACAATGTATTTACTTTTGATAACAGACTTTATGTGCAGAGATGGGGGGTAGCTATGGGGACCCCCTGTGCAAATACCCATGCCAATCTAGTTGTACATCACTGGGAAAAATCTTTCTTTTTTAATAGTTTACATTTTACTAAGATACTTCTATATAAAAGGTTTGTAGATGATATTTTACTGTTTTGGAATGGGACCCCAGATGAATTAACCATATTTATTCAATATTTAGAATCTACCACTGAGTTTTTTAGATTCACTATGGAATATTCCTATGTTAATATAAATTTTTTAGACATTACTATTATAAAAGACACTTGGGGTTTTTTAAGTACATCCCTATATAGAAAATCCTGCTGGAAAAACACTTTACTTCATTTCAATAGCATGCACCCGAGATTTATTTTTCGGAACATTATTAAAAGTCAGTTTACTAGACTTACTAGGTTATGCCAAGATCCTTTCAAGTTACAAGAACAAGGAGATTTATTGGAAGGTTTATTTTTAGAAAGGGGTTATAACCCTGAGATGGTTAGAGCCAGTAAGAATTCAATATTGAATGATACGTTAGAGGCTAGTCAGTTTCAGTTTAGACGCTATAAAAGATTTCATAGAGCCACTAATGAATCCAAGGTGACCTTTATTACTAGATTTACTAGTGATAATAAAGCTATAGTCAAGATTATATCTGACAACTGGCATATGCTTACGATTGATACAGATATAAAGAAAATAACAGGAACTAGACCCATTTTCACTTATAAGAATAGTAAGAACTTAAAAAGGTTACTTTGTATTGAACGTAACCATCCAGAAGTTGGGCCTCCTAGATCCCTGAATAAGTTTGGCACATATCCTTGTGGTAAGTGTAATATGTGCTATATGATTTCTAAGGAACATATCTTTATACATCCTACTTTGAAATACAAATTTGAACCTAGGTTTTTTGCTTCTTGCAATGATATTAATCTTATATACTTGGCGAATTGTGAACAATGTCATGCTTTTTATGTAGGCATGACTACCAGGAGGTTAAAAGATAGGATATACAACCACATCTATGATAGTAAGAAACTTGATCAGAAATATGCACTAGCAAAACACGCCTTAGTATATAAATGTCATAACTTTAAGTTTAGGATACTTCAAATAGTACCCCTTAACAAGAAAAAGGGCAATAATTTTAATGATCTAGAGAGTATAGAACTCAAATGGATTTTAAAATTAAGAGCACATCAAGACCCCGGTCTTAATCAGTTTATTAGTATAAAACCTTTGCTTGAAGCATGAAAACTTACATGAATATCAGACATTATTGCATTATTTTTGTATACTTTTGTAATTTTGCATTTTTTGGACGTTTTCATATTAAAACATTTTTTTGTATATATATATATATATATATTTTTTTTTTTTCGTACAATATGCACTGCCTTTTTTGTTTCATGTGGGGTTTTATACAATAGAATGTATAATAATATTTTATGTAACCTATACATCAACAAGTTTGCAAATATTTAACATATTAAGCTATATTAGAGATGTCTGAATGTATAGTTCCTGATTATATTGAAGTTGTTTATGAACTTTTATCATTTGGGTTTCAGAAACCTTAAAATGTATGTTGAATTGCTGTTGTTCACGATGATAGTTTATCTATCTTATAAAAACATATTTGGATACAGCATTTGATCTTGAATGAGGCTGTATATATACAACATATATTTTTTAAACCAGTTTTACTTTAAATTATCAAGTTAAAAATTTATAATGATGACAATTAACTAATTAATTGATTGATTGAATGATGAACTTGTATATATATATATATATATATATATATATATATATATATATATATATATATATATATATATAGCTAGTGATTTTATGATGTGATTAGATCTGAAGAAGCGTGCCTTGGGAGTACGCGAAAGCGCTCATCTGTTCTAATAAACTTGGTCAGTATTTCATCTCATCGTGGTGGTCCGTCTCCGGTTTTTTTATACCTTTTGCTTGTTCGTTTACGAAGTGGACCTTCAGGTGGTAGCGTTCACTATTTCTTTGCTATGTACAATAAGCTGGTTGCATGTGTCCACACCCTTAAACTAATACTTTGTTGAAGCACCTTTTGATTTAATTACAACATTCAGTCTTCTTGGATACACACCTGCCATCAATTAAAGAGACTCTGATTAACCCCAAATAAAGTTCAGCTGTCCTAGAAGGATTTTCCTGACATTTACTAAGTTGCCTGCTACAGCAAAAGCCATGGTTCACAGAGAGCTTACAAAGCATCAAAGAGATCTCATTTTTGAAAGGTATCAGTCAGGAAACGGGTACAAAAAAATTTCATACCATTGGATATATCATGGAATACAGTGATGACAGGCATCAAAAAGTGGAGAAAATATGGGACAACGGTGACTTTGCAAACAACTGGACATTCCTCCAAAATTAATGAAAATACAAGATGAAAACTGGCCAGGGAGGCTGCCAAGAGACCTACAGCAACACTGAAGGAGCTGCAGGAATTTCTGGCAAGTGGTGGTTGTGTAATACATATGACAACAATCTCCTGTATTCTCCATATATCTGGACTATGGGGTGGAGTTGCAAGATGGAAGCCTTTTCTTACACAGAAAAACACCCAGGCCTGGCTAAAATTTGAAAAAAAGTACATCAAGTCTCCCAAAAGCATGTGGAAAATGTCTTATGGTCTGATGAGACCAAGGTTGAACTCTTTGGCCACAATTCCAAAAGGTACATTTGGCGCAAAAACAGCACTTCACATCACCAAAAGAACACCATCCATACGGTGAAGCATGGTGGTGGCAGTATCATGCTTTGGGGTTGCTTTTCTTCAGCTGGAACTGAGGCTTTAGTCAAGATGGAGGGAATTATGAACAGTTCCAAATATCAGTCACATTTGTCCCAAAACCTTCAGGTGTCTGCTAGAAAGTTGAAGATGAAGAGGAATTTCACCTTTCAATACGACAATGACCTCAAGCATACATCCAGATCAACAAAAGAATGGCTTCACCAAAAGAAAATTAAATTTTTGGAATGGTCCAGCCAGACCCCAGACCTAAATCCAACAGAAAATCTGTGGGGTGACCTGAAGAGAGCTGTGCACAAGAGATGCCCTCGCAATCTGACAGATTTGCCAAGTCAAGATGTGCCATGCTGATAGACTCCTACCCAAGAAGACTGAATGTTGTAATTAAATCAAAAGGTGCTCCAAAAAGTATTAGTACCACAATACCAACAAAAATCAACTGACTTCAACAATTGGCTTAGTTTCTGGTGTCATTCCAAGGGGATCCAGTGTCTGTGACTGGTTTGCTTGCATGACGCATTGGAACTACTCCAGGTGCAACTGACAGTTGGCAAGATACCCATCCAAGTTGTAGCCAGCTGTACAGCCCCCTCCATATCTCAGGTCACCCATTCCTCTTACTTGGATCTACTTGACTTCATCAAGGTACCTGCTAACACCCTGATCCTTGGTGACTTCAACTACCCCAACATAGACTGGGTGAACTATTCCTGTACTAATGCACTCAGTCAATGATTCCTTGACTTCATCAATTCTAACACACTAGACCACATCATCTAATCCCCCACAAGGGGGGTTCTTCCCTGGTGACATCAGATCATCGGACTTTTTCATTTGAAGTTTCTATCCCACCCAGCACCCCCCCCCCCAGCTGTAATCAAGCTAAACAACTTCTCAAAAGCTGACTACAACCTCCTAAGGGAGAGTACCAGTAGCTTCACACCATCTCCTCCTTCAAAGGATGCAGATAACTATGCTGAACAATATGTCAATGCAGTATACAAGCACCTTTGTAACTGTATGGACTCAGTCATACCAAACAGCACTAAAATCTGCTCCTTGAGGCAAAACAAACATGTTTGGTTGACATCCTCTATCAACAGGCTTTACAACAAAAGGAAGAAACTGTTCTCCAAGGCTAAAAAGGAACAAATTCCAAACTGGAAAAACTCCCTCCTCAGCCTCAACAAACAAATTAGATCACTAGTGAAAACCTCCAATGCCAATTATGAATCAAAACTAGCCTCTGAAACAAAGGAAAACAACAAAGCCTTCTTCAGCTATGTCAGGAACCACCATGGCAAAGCCCAGGTTTGTTCCAAATTAGTACTTAATAGTATCACTTACACTGAACCTGTTGACTTCGCCAACCTGCTAGTACATAGGCTCAGTGTAAACTTCACCCCCCCTGACCTCCCAAAAGCCCTTTTGATATCCCTGATACTTGTCCCACACCTCAAATCTCTGTAGATCAAATGTTAAGGGCCCTTTCCAAGGCAAAGAACACAGCTTCCATGGGACATGGTACTACCTCAGGCTGTTTTCTGCACCAACTCCAGCAAGAACTACCTTCACCATTGAGCACCCTGTTCAACCACAGATTAAGTATAGGTTTCATTCCAGCAGAGAGGAGAACTGACATTGTCATCCCCTTGCAGAAAGGTGGTGCCACAACTGGCCCTAGAAACTATTGCCTCATTAGCTTGACAAGTCTGATCTGTAAAGCCATGGAGCATATTATTATGGATCTCATAAACAAGGACATAGGCAATCTCGAAGCACCTGACCCCAGCCACTTTTGTCAAGGGCAGATCTTGCCTGTTGAACCTGGTTGTCTTCTTTGAAACTGTCACCAAGGCCCTGGATGAGGGAAAGTTAGTACATATAGTTTACCTTGACTTGGCCAAGACCTTTGATACAATCCCCCACTTGGGCATCATCGAACAGCTAAGACAACTTGGTATAAATCCCTATCTCATCAGGTGGATGGCCAACTGGCTCACCGACAAGACCCTCAAGGTCAAAATAGGTGCCTCCACCTCTGATAGCAGACCTGTCACTAGTGGAGTTCCCCAGGGATCTGTCCTGGGACCCCTACTGTTTGGCATCTACCTTTCAGAGGTCCAGGTAAAGAGAAAAGGCCTGTGGCTAACCAAGTTTGCAGTCTACTGTAAGCTGGGTCCTGTCATTGACTCCCCAGATGATGTTAACATACTGCAAGAGGGTCTCACAGCGACTAATGGCTGGTGCCAAAGTCATGGCCTCAAGCTAAATGCAAAAAATGCATCATCATACCATTGGCCTCTACTGATACCACATCAACAGCACCCTCCTAAATACACAACCTGTGGTGAGAGACCTGGGTACTCAGGTTGATAACAATCTCACATTTCACCACTATGTAGTGGCAGTGGTCAGAAAAGCCTTTTACTTGGTTCATCTCATAAGTAAAGGGATTGCATCCAGGAAAAAGGATTTTTTAAATTTTTGGAATGGTCCAGCCAGACCCCAGACCTAAATCCAACAGAAAATCTGTGGGGTGACCTGAAGAGAGCTGTGCACAAGAGATGCCCTCGCAATCTGACAGATTTGGAGTGCTTTTGCAAGGAAGAGTGGGCAAATTTTGCCAAGTCAAGATGTGCCATGCTGATAGACTCCTACCCAAGAAGACTGAATGTTGTAATTAAATCAAAAGGTGCTCCAAAAAGTATTAGTACCACAATACCAACAAAAATCAACTGACTTCAACAATTGGCTTAGTTTCTGGTGTCATTCCAAGGGGATCCAGTGTCTGTGACTGGTTTGCTTGCATGATTGAACTACTCCAGGTGCAACTGACAGTTGGCAAGATACCCATCCAAGTTGTAGCCAGCTGTACAGCCCCCTCCATATCTCAGGTCACCCATTCCTCTTACTTGGATCTACTTGACTTCATCAAGGTACCTGCTAACACCCTGATCCTTGGTGACTTCAACTACCCCAACATAGACTGGGTGAACTATTCCTGTACTAATGCACTCAGTCAATGATTCCTTGACTTCATCAATTCTAACACACTAGACCACATCATCTAATCCCCCACAAGGGGGGTTCTTCCCTGGTGACATCAGATCATCGGACTTTTTCATTTGAAGTTTCTATCCCACCCAGCTGTAATCAAGCTAAACAACTTCTCAAAAGCTGACTACAACCTCCTAAGGGAGAGTACCAGTAGCTTCACACCATCTCCTCCTTCAAAGGATGCAGATAACTATGCTGAACAATATGTCAATGCAGTATACAAGCACCTTTGTAACTGTATGGACTCAGTCATACCAAACAGCACTAAAATCTGCTCCTTGAGGCAAAACAAACATGTTTGGTTGACATCCTCTATCAACAGGCTTTACAACAAAAGGAAGAAACTGTTCTCCAAGGCTAAAAAGGAACAAATTCCAAACTGGAAAAACTCCCTCCTCAGCCTCAACAAACAAATTAGATCACTAGTGAAAACCTCCAATGCCAATTATGAATCAAAACTAGCCTCTGAAACAAAGGAAAACAACAAAGCCTTCTTCAGCTATGTCAGGAACCACCATGGCAAAGCCCAGGTTTGTTCCAAATTAGTACTTAATAGTATCACTTACACTGAACCTGTTGACTTCGCCAACCTGCTAGTACATAGGCTCAGTGTAAACTTCACCCCCCCTGACCTCCCAAAAGCCCTTTTGATATCCCTGATACTTGTCCCACACCTCAAATCTCTGTAGATCAAATGTTAAGGGCCCTTTCCAAGGCAAAGAACACAGCTTCCATGGGACATGGTACTACCTCAGGCTGTTTTCTGCACCAACTCCAGCAAGAACTACCTTCACCATTGAGCACCCTGTTCAACCACAGATTAAGTATAGGTTTCATTCCAGCAGAGAGGAGAACTGACATTGTCATCCCCTTGCAGAAAGGTGGTGCCACAACTGGCCCTAGAAACTATTGCCTCATTAGCTTGACAAGTCTGATCTGTAAAGCCATGGAGCATATTATTATGGATCTCATAAACAAGGACATAGGCAATCTCGAAGCACCTGACCCCAGCCACTTTTGTCAAGGGCAGATCTTGCCTGTTGAACCTGGTTGTCTTCTTTGAAACTGTCACCAAGGCCCTGGATGAGGGAAAGTTAGTACATATAGTTTACCTTGACTTGGCCAAGACCTTTGATACAATCCCCCACTTGGGCATCATCGAACAGCTAAGACAACTTGGTATAAATCCCTATCTCATCAGGTGGATGGCCAACTGGCTCACCGACAAGACCCTCAAGGTCAAAATAGGTGCCTCCACCTCTGATAGCAGACCTGTCACTAGTGGAGTTCCCCAGGGATCTGTCCTGGGACCCCTACTGTTTGGCATCTACCTTTCAGAGGTCCAGGTAAAGAGAAAAGGCCTGTGGCTAACCAAGTTTGCAGTCTACTGTAAGCTGGGTCCTGTCATTGACTCCCCAGATGATGTTAACATACTGCAAGAGGGTCTCACAGCGACTAATGGCTGGTGCCAAAGTCATGGCCTCAAGCTAAATGCAAAAAATGCATCATCATACCATTCGGCAAAAATACGGCCTCTACTGATACCACATCAACAGCACCCTCCTAAATACACAACCTGTGGTGAGAGACCTGGGTACTCAGGTTGATAACAATCTCACATTTCACCACTATGTAGTGGCAGTGGTCAGAAAAGCCTTTTACTTGGTTCATCTCATAAGTAAAGGGATTGCATCCAGGAAAAAGGAGGTTATTACCTCTCTATACTCCTCCCTCATTAGACTAATAATTGAGTATAATGCCACATTTTGTATGTACCTCTCCAAACATCTGCACCAACTGGAAAGGCCACAAAAATACCTCACAAAGAGAATCCATGGCCTCCAACACCTGTCCTATGCAGGCAGGCTCAAATCACTATCACTCTCCTCAGTATCATACTGATTGCTCAGAGGTAATCTGTGTCTTGCCTCCAAAGCAATCTCGGACCCTGTCCTACTAGAGATGCTCCATATCCATAAGTCTAACTTCTCACGCATTGCCTCCTCAAAAGGCCTAAATCTAATATGTGAAATCAACAAAACCTGCTGGAGAGACAGGTTTGTCTCCAACAGGCTGCCCCGTCTCTGGAATTGGCTTCCCATATATGTCAAACAGAGTGCCTCGCTGACTCTCTTCAAGCGCAACCTTGATGAGTGGATGGGGAACCACAAATTAGTCCCAGGGTTTCCACCTCTGTCCCTCATTGACAGGGATGACAGTTGCTGACTTGAGGTTTCTTTTTGGGGATAAACTCTTAGCTAGGCTTGTAAGGGCTCCAGGGCCATTAGCCTAGTAACCTCCTATGATCTTATAATTTAATATAATCAGGAAGGTGAATCAAAGAACTTTTGCATGGTCCTAAAATGTGTGCAAGAGGCCTATGATTTGAAAACAGCTCAAAGGTAAACTTAGCCCACTACTGACCAGATGCATTTTCTTTGAATGTGGGTTTCAATGTTGTTTCAGTGAATGTGAGTTTCAAAGGCAGATAAGTTTTAATGCTAAGTCTGTTTTCACTGTAAGACTGTATTGCTTTGCTTAGCAAATGTCTATCACTGTTTGTGGTATAAAACTGGAAATAAAAGTTGAAAATTAAATCCAAATATCTGTAATCATTGTAGAAGTAAATCATAAAAGAGTATGCATACTGAGCATTTTAACAGTGTTTATGGCAACTGGAGAGAAATAGCAAATAATGGGACTCTGGAATGGCTGCGTGTGGGGGGAGGGGGGCTGAGAGGGTGACTCTGGGTTTACACCCCCATGCAAAAAAATCCTGCAGGCTCCCCTGGTGATACCTATGTGCATTATCCTTCTGTTGTCTTTTATGACACCTAGGACTGTGGCACACAGGTGTCTCAGTCCCCCCAAAACACCCTTAAGTGACCCTGAAAGTCAGGACATCATGGAAGCTTTTAGGTGAAATGGTGCCTTTCTGCTTGAGAGGGGACATGGAGATATGTCAGGCAAAATGCAAATCTGGAAATATATAGCTCCAGATGTCAATGCAGTAGGCAGCCACAGCAGGACATATGATCAGGTGTGCCATAGGGCCACTGACATGATCTCATCTGCACAGAGGAGAGCAGCTGCAGTGGCCCATGATCAGACTGGTACCAGAGAGGGCCTGCTACAGAGCCACCACTAACAAACAGCAAATGAAAAGTTCCCGTCCTCTATCAGGGATCCAGACAGCTCACAAGAAAGTGCAGAACAGCATGTTCTTAACATTGGTGCTACTGTTTCAGGGACAGCAAGTATGTCCCAGGAAGATCTTCCAGGTAAGCTTTTGTATCTCAGTTGTTAAATACTGTTGTATAGTATAATATTTACATCAATATGTTAGTTCAGTTTAACAAGAAATTGGACGGGGTATTGAAGATTGCTACAGTTAACAATGCATTCAGATAATTACACATGTGGCTCAGGTTGGGCTTGTCATCCAAGTTCTTGTTGAAAGTATAGTTAATGGACATATGAAGGACAAAAAGGTTTTACCTCTTATGTTACTGTTAATTGTGATGATGCTATCCTTACCTTTTATTTAACTTCTTCCAGAACCATCCAGCAAAGGGAGCATACCATCATGGTAAGCAAGACATTTTATGCCGGTTCTGATGAGCAGTTCAAAGAAATATTTTAGTGTGGGATGCTGATATCAGGACTGCTGTGTGTATTGCTGTACTGTCTATAATAATGGCACGACTGTTAGTTTGTTAGCATACATTTGACTATAGTAGTATAGATATTACTTTTTTCCTGTGCTTGTTGCTTATTATCACAAGTGGTGCTGACAGTGGAAGCGTGGGACTTCTACCACCTGTTGCCAGTGTATCATCAGACTCTGATGATGATGGTGACCAAACAGAGGCATAGTCATGGGGGGATGCAGAGGTTGAATCTGACACTGAGGTTGACATACAGTTTTCTCCTGAAATATCATCAGACACAACCAGTAGGCCTACGTCTACCCATTCCAGGGAGCCCTCAGATATTGGACAGGTGGAGGGTGAGACAATCAATCAGGAAAGTGCACTTACTGTTGCTTCAGTGCCTGCTAACTCTAGCTGTAGCCAAAGTGTGGGTGAGGTGCCATGTAGGAGAGTTGTTAGGGGTGCTCGGAGGAGAATTGTTATCTATCCTCCACCTGATCCAGGTGTCTCTTCCAGTGTCACTCAATGTATGTTTAGGGCCATCATGGAGGCACATGCACATTCTCATAGGTCCTCCAGAGAAATGCTTAAGGTTTTAAATGTGGCTCAGGCCGACATGCATGACTGCCTCCACCGTGTTGCAGATTCAATGGATTGACACATTGGAAAGGATAGTGTCTGTGATGGAACATCTGCTGGGAGGGGGACAGCATCCTCATGGGCATAGGTCAGCCACAATATCTGCTGTTAGCTAATGTGGTCATGCCCAATTATGCTCCCATAGTGGCAGTACTTCCACTGCTCTGTCATTGGTTGAGCTGTCCACACCCAGGAGTTGTAGGCCATGGGGTTGTGGTCCTGGGCGTTCTTGTGAGTGGTGCTCATCCAGCAGCATCAGTCATGTTCAGGTAGGAACAGTGCATCTGACCAGGGGCATGGATGTGCCAGTGCAACTCCTGGCAGAGACAGTTCTCATGGTTGGGTATGACAGCGATCAACTGCCACCTCTGCAATGCATGGTTTACACCTGTCTGACATACCAATATATAGATCTAGCACAGAGCCTGACTGTGTTCATGCAGACACTCACACCAATTTCACCTGGAGGACCCATACAGACACAAACACACAGCAGTTACATGGTTCAGCTGTAAAGCTTAAAACTCATTTTGTCTCACTGGGAATTTATTACTTTATCCAAATGTCTCCATGCTCAGAATACATAACTGACTTAATGCTTGGTATATCTACATTTGTGGTGTTGAATTGGTAATTCTACCTTTGATTTATATTGGTCTTAGAAAGTTAGACAGCTGATAGCATCAAACTTTTTTCCATCATTATTTCTAATGATCTTGTGAGGGCTGTGAAGTTTGAAAATGAAATGTGTATCATTACTTTCTAACTTCTTTCTTTAATGATTTCCCAGTGCAAACGTATGGTGCTAAACTGAGCGCATGCAGTGACCATCACTACTTTTGAGAGGTATGACTGTGTGAATCTTTGATGCCTGAGGCCTGCTACTTAGTAATGGACACATATAAGTCAAATAAGTCTCTGCTGTCACATGTTTGGTCATTTCTGTACAAATCACCCATCTTTTACTTGCTTACACTACTAAGTAACAACATGCAAGGATATGGCAGTCATTCATATTATTACACAATACACTTCAGGTTCAACACTTACCTGGTAAATCCAGCAGTTGCAACAGTTTTAGTTCAGGGCTGACTCTGATGCAAATAGTACACAGTCATTACATGAGTAGGTAAAAGTTGTGAGCATTGCCTGGCATCGATGTTAGTATATGTATGTGCATATCAGTAAGGTTTTTAGGCCCTTAGGTGGTGAGTAAGTGTGCTATGCATTGTCTCTTAGCCAATGTGAGGGCATATTGATCAGGCTTACATCTGCCTACACCCACAGCAGCTACTGGTTCCCCCTCTGACTTCTCACCTACATGTGGCTGTGATGACCTTGATATTGGTGGTGAGAAGTGTGCCTTCCCCTTGTCGATCCTGCTGACGTTGTCTTCTCAGGTTGATGTTGTGTAGCATGGCACATACTGTGAATATTTCAGTATATGTACATGAATTGTACTGCAGGGCTCTCCTAGATGTATCTAGGTACTGGAACCACAACTTCAGTGGCCCAAATACACACTCTATGATATTTCTGGTTTGAGCATGTGCCTCATTATGGCATTCTTCAGCAAGTGTGTGTGCTTTCCTGATGGGTGTCATCAGACACAGTTCCAGTGTATAACCTGCATCCTCCAGTAAATGACCCTGTGGGATATCCCCCTAGTGAATATCTGATACAGTTGGGAGGTGTGCCAGATGTGTGAGTCATGGTAACTGCCGGGGGTTGCCAACACACATGATCAGGATGATTCCCTTGACATTACACATAACGTAGCAGTTAATGGAGTGGAAGCCCTTTCTATTTATGCAGAGCCTCTCCTCTTCCCTGGGTGATGCCTTAAATTCTACGTGTGCAATCTGTGGCACCCACTACTTCAGGGTAGTGTGCTACAGGGTAGAACTCCTGCATATTTCTGGCCCTATCCTCGGAAGTACAGGGGACAATATATGTGGTCAGTAGCATGCTGAAGCATAGCATTCAGGAATTGATGGAGGATCCTGGATGCTGATGCCAGTGACACCCCCAGCATGTCCCTTGTTGGTCTCTGAAAGATGCCTATAGCTAAAATTCTAAGTGCTACATATACCTTTGCCTCCACTGGGAAGGGTTCCCCTCAGTTTGCCCTGGGGATGAGGTGAGGATGACAGAGATTGCACAGCTTCTGTAGTGTGTATTTATACATCCTGTAGCACTCTACAATTTCCACGTCATTTCGACTGTGATAAGATAACCAGGATCTGAAAACTCTTCTTCTTGGTCTTTGTCTATTAGCAGCAGCAGCGTAGATTTCAGCCTGTTGCACGTACACATGAATTAAAGCAGCAGCAGCCTCTAACATTGTTTATGTGTAGACACCTTTATATGGCTGTGTTCCAATAAGTTTTGGAATTCGCAGCGAAAACCAGCACGGAGTCTACACAAATGCTTTATAGCTTGTTGAATAGCTGCTCCATCTTGGATTGGTTGATTAGCATACAATTTAGCTGCTTATCCTCTAATTTGTATGCCACACTGTTTACCTTGTTTGTGTGTCTCTGTGCAGCTGTACACACCATATAGAGTCACTTACTAAATTTAAACCAGTTTGCTCCTGTGTGTGCATTGCACCACACTGCGCACACAGTAGAAACGGACCATGTAGCCTTTATTGAATCTGGCTACCTGTGTCAGCTTCCTCTTAGTGTATGGAGCTGCTCTTATTAAATGTTTTGAAAATAAACACAATAATTAATATATATTGTATGGAAAGCTTAACCCCACACATGTTTTTTTCAGATATGCAAAAATGCAAAGTTTGGTATAAAAATTAAAACGTGAACTATATGTCTGATGTATAGTTTTCTATTATGTAAATGGTTTGGTCTGCAATATAAAATTCTTTAATTAAAAACATTTTTTTTGTTTTCAAATAATATTAATCTTTGTAAGAGTTAAGTAGTTTCCCAATCCTACCCTTACAAATCAGATATACAGTACATTTAGCAGCAGTTAGCACATTTTGCTGGCAAAGTGCAGTAAGTTACAAACATTGTCGGATGGTTCAGTGAGATTGAAGCATTAAGGGTTACTTATGTCACCAGCCTCCTATGCCTTTTCATTTGCGAGTATCACATCCATCTTGTCACTGTAATCAGTATAGCTTTTAATACCATGGTTATACCTAATATGTATGTTAAATATTTAAACATTACAGCATAATTTCTATCTACATCTCTCTTTGTATTCACAAGGACCAATATCTAATGTAAAACTTTAAAGGAATTGCTGGAAATAGCTTTAGAGCATAAAATATGTACCTTCATCCAGATTTCCCCTCATGTTGTTGAATCTTGATTATGCATTTCTTATTTGCTTGACCATGATAATTTTATCCAAGGATTCTTCATACTTACTTGCTCACTATATATTGTAGTAATATGAAGGGGGCTGAATTCTACAAATTTATGTTAGCTCCAGGACTTCAATATCTTAAAGAGTAAGATACTTATTAATGTTTCAGAGGTGATCATTGTTTGTCTGGGCTGGAATGTTCTTGTAGTATGAATAACAAGGTACAGAGGGAATTGGGCTAAAGCATCCCTTATAAAAGGTATAAGGGAGATCAACACCTGCAAAACATGCTTGCTTTAATCTGTGGCTTATATAATTGCAAGAAACTTGTTGCATTCCTTTTGACTATGTGTTTAAATCATGTATGCTAAAGGAAGTACTTTAATATAAATGGCACACAGTCCCCCAGATTCACTATTCCACCGTGCAGGACTAGCTTAGTCCTGCATGGAGGAGGCCATTTAGGAGCAGGACCGCAGCGAGACATGTATAGTAATGAGGCGCTCTGCCTGAGGTCCTAATCTTACATGGAGTGTGTAAGAGTGTAGGGGGTGTGTCTGAGAGCAGAGCACTCAGAATATACACCCCCCCCGCAATGAAGAACAGCAGAAAGGGGTAAGAAATGAGCGAGACCACTCATAGGTGTTGCATATCCCCACCAGCAGTCCCCCTTGTGTACAACAGCAAAAGTATAGAGAAATAAAATGAACAAACCATTTTTTTTTTAAATCTGATTAAAGGTAACCGTAGGTGCGTGGGTGTGCCCAATGCTTAGCTACAGTTAATGCAGCTTAAATGGCTGAAGAGGATAACAAGGAAGATATATGCAAATGAATCAGCATAGCAATAGTGTAGTGGTCAGAGCATTCGCCTTACGAGCAGTCATTCCCAGTTCGAGTCCCACTGCAGCACAATCCATTTTCCATGGCAAAGCACATTATGACTAATATTTTTGTTGCATAACCCACTAAACAACATAAATTTATGAACTGGAATATATGTAAATGCACATATGAGGTGTCAGTGTCATAATGAATAAAGCACTAGTAAGCAGGTTTAAGCAGTAATAAGCAGTAGTAAGCATATTTACGCACTAGTAAGCGAGCTTAAGCCTGTTTGCGCAGCGGTAAGCAATGGGCACACAGATTAAGTAATTCTAAAGCTAACTCACTGTAAGCATATGTAACTGGAGGTTAGCAGTGCTTACCCTCATGCCAACCCACGCAAACCCACTTACAACTGCTCCAAAGTGCCTTAATCGCTCTGTATCCAACGGCCCTTGTTCTGTCATCAACAAAATAAATAGCCATGCAGGTCTAGAACCCAGGACCCTATACACCACAGTCATAGCAGTTAACCACGAAGCCATCACAGAACTACAAAAGAATGAGACAACCGCAAACAAGTCTTCACCATAGTAAAACCAAACTGAACCTGTGAAAGGAATCAGTATACAGACATATGTGCCTTAACCCACTACATAACATAAATATGTGAACTGGAGTAAAGCAGTAAGCTCAGAAGTCAGGTGTAATTGTAATAGAGTACTGAAGTCCCCAATAAAGCACAAGGACCCCATACAGTGTATGTACACATGAAGCATGGATACCAGGCATACATGTAAGGTGTAATGAATAATAACTCTATGCCAAAAAGGAATTATAATGCAAACTGTAATGTAAGCAACGCTAAGCATTGCACAGGCCAGCTTAGGAGGTGTAAGCAATGTGTAGGCCAGCTAACTCAATGTGCCCAATTGTTATACCCCTTTAAACAATGCCAACCCTAGGTAAGCAGGTTTTCCCATAGCCTAGCCTTTTCAAAACTGGCTATTCACAGAAAAGTGCGGGAAATCAGCCCTACTTAAACCCAAGAGGCAGGAATACAGCTCATACTGGTTGTAGCTTCTCCTTGCAGGCACACTGGCAGTAAGGTGAAAAGATGTGCAGTTTCGGGTGCAGTGCTGGTGCATCCAGGAGTCCAGAGTCATGGCAGGACTCCTTGTCAAAGACCATGATCAGAGACTGCTGCAGGGCCAGTACCAGGGCTCTCAGTATAAGGCGTAGGCTTGGGACCGTCTCGCCCATGACCTCACCAGTGCCACTGGCATATCCCAAACTGGTGAGCAGGTCAGGCATCACTATGCTGACCTGAAGCAGCATAAGGGGGACCTCTTGGACCAGTGGATCCAAGAGGCTAGAGCAGCAGGGGATGTGCCAGTTGTGTGCAAGTATCACCCCACTATGTGTGTAGTAATTGTCAGCTCAGGTATATCATGCATATGTATGGCTAAATATTCCTATGTCCCCCACAGCTGCAATGGACTGGGCCGTGAACCAGGAGGCCCACGTCAGTCACCTGGCGAGGTTGCGATGTGAGACAGGTCAGTAGTACTCATGCATTTACATAGGAAATAAAACTAAAAGTAGTAGTAAATCAATTGTCTGTATAAAACCTGTATTGTTCAAGGCAAGTACTGCATACACTGGAGAATATGGCAGGAAGAGTCTCATATAGTATGTATATAAATAAAAGCATAACAGCTGACAATAAAGGTCTAACTGCTGGACTGCATGTGTATACTCTGGTATCATATGGTAATGTATATTTTCAATCATGCAATAGTACTGTTGCATTAAACACTGTTACCCACACAGTGCACCATAAATTGAATGTGTAGGAATGTCTGTATATGATTGGTGTAATCCCCAGAGGCCATTTAGCACAACTAAGAGACACATAGACAGAAAACAGGGAAAATGCAGACTACAAAACCCAAATAGCACATGCAACTGAGATGTGAACTGTTGTTTTGTTTAGCACATACAGCCATGGTTCGAATCCTGGGAGTGGTAGTAGTCTGCATACAGAATCATACCCCACAACTGAACAGATATGTCTAGAATGTCCAGTAAAGTGGCCCATATCTGTTGCCTATCAACCTGTCCCCCTGGTAAATCAGTAGGATGATCCCAGACATATAGGGAGCAAACAGTAAATACAACTGGATGACACACATCTATGACACACTAGCAACTCCCCAAAACCTTATGAAACTAAGAAGCCCCATATATCCCATATACACCCCAAATTGTCAAGCTGTGGCCAGAATGTGTACAGTAACAGAGTGAGATGTATGTGCATAATAGTAATGTGGAATCTGGTACTGTGTGTGGACACATTCAAGTAGTGCTAACAAACAATTCCCCCACAGGTCTGCCAGATACCAACACTGTGCCCAGAAATACAAGAATGATACCTTGTACTGGTACTGTTTACTGTATTGTATGGCAATGCGACTGATGCAGTTGCTCTGAATAATGAGGTATTACACATCACTGTCAGCCACACTGTCCTACAGAATATTACTGTCTATGAGATCTGTTTGGGTGTTGTAATATAAGGTCAGAATGCAAAAGCACAGGGGATTAATAAGACAGAAAGTAAATATGAGATATACAGCAATATCTATTTAGCAGACACAACTGTGATGGATGGTGTTTAAGTTGTAGCAGACTCAGCCATGGTCTGAATCCTGGGAGTGGATGTAGGCTGTACATATGAGGCCAGAATGTCCAGTATATGGGCCCATACCTGCTGCCTGTCCCCCTGCCCCCCTGGTAAGTCTGTGGGATGATCCCAGATGTTTAGCCAGCAAGCAGGGAATACAAGTGATTGTCAAACATCTATGAGAGCAAACCTGTCACTGTAGCAACCCCCAAAACTGTTAGGAGAGTAATATTGCAATTATGTCCTATCTACACTCCCATGTTGTCAAGCTATGACCAGAGTGTGTACAGTAACAGAGTGAGATGTATGTGCATAATACTAATGTGTAATCCTGAAGTTTGTGTGGCAACAGTCAGGTAGTGCTAACAAACATTGCTCCCATACGTACATTGGATACGAACACTGTGCTGAGAAATAAAGACCATTATAACCTGTACTGGTACTGTTCACTCTGGTATTGTAGGGAATTGTGAATGTTGCAGTTTCTCTGAATAATAAAGTATCACTGATCACTGTCACCCACACTGTGCTACATAATATAACTGTGTAGGAAAGCATGTATATGTGTGTGTCAGGTCACTAAAGGTGGAAGAGTGCAATATTTTAGATATGTCCCGGCACACCAGAGTGTGGTCAACGTGTGGCCAGAGTCTGTGCAGAAAGAGTTGGATAGCTATGTGCACAACATCAACCTGGAATCTGGGAGTATGTGTAGAAACAGTCAGTTAGTGTTAACAAACATTCTTTCCACAAGTATACCAGGTAAGAGTTGTATACTGCAGGTAAAACCAATTCATGTGTAACGATGATGACAGCCATATCACATTCCAAACTAAGGCTATATGGTAGTGTAGTTAGACTTGTAAGGTACAGATTGCACTGACTAGGAAAGTAATGCAGACTATGGGAATATACTAGTCATTAATTGACGTCCCCCCCCACCACCACCATATCTCCAACAATAATCAACATACTCACCCCAACTGGTATGTAATGACAGCTATGTTCTGATAATGTCCAATTGTTTGATAAATATTTTAATTGCTCCCATGCATGTGCTAGTATGAAATATTCCAACATTGGTGGCATGGTGCCATCAATGTACCTGCATGCTGTTCTTATTACCACTGTGGTCCCATATATGCATGTGTTCTGTTTGCTATTCAACTGGTCCCAATCTGATGTCTGGGTTAATGGGAATATCCATGCATGCTGTTATACCTAACCCTGGAATGTGTTGACTATTACTAACCCACATATGATGAAATCTAAACACTATAGCACACTTGAGAAGGCAGGTCCCAGTGGACCCACCTGCCCTACCTCAGCTGGCCATGGCACCGGGCACCAGCATGTCTGGGGCCCAACCCAGGACCTCCCTGTCCTTTGGTCTTGCACCACCTTCAGGTGGAACCACCTCAGGGGATGGGGCTCGCACCCCCAGGTGTGGGCACAGACAGGCACTTGTCATCCATCGCCAGGTCGGGGTCATGGTGCGTAGAGAGATCAACCAGCAGCTTGGTGATCTTCTACACCAGCTCAAGGGCTGAGTGTCACAACTAGAGCATCAGTCTGGTTCTGCGACTCAGCCCCCAGTACAGCCATCATTGGGGCTATGAAGGTGCAGTGGTGACTGCCCATGGGTGGGGACCTCAGTCCCACTGTTTCCCCAAGGGGCGCATGGGCTTCCGTTTTCCCAACACCCCTCCCAATCAAGGTGTTTACCCCCCCATGTGTCACATACTGCCCCTGTATGTGTCTTGTTTGTCTTATATGTTAACCTACCCAACTTACCTCCCCAAATATGCCTACTACCCCTCCCCAACATCCCACTCTCACCTGAAAAAAAAGGCAATATTTCCACAAAAAACTCTCTCACATGTGTCCACTGGACACATGTAATCTGGTCTAATTGGCATCACAACTTATTATTGTTGTCCTCACCCCCTGCCAGGGGTTTGAGTGTCCAAATCTACCTCCAAATTCAGCGTATATGCACAACTGTTGCTATAGAAGAAATGGGCAGCTATGGACCTTTCCTACACCCTTCCTGCACATCCCTGGCTAGTTTACCTACTATCTTACCCTCTTTGTGCCCATTTTTTCACCACTTTCCTATCAACTCCTTTTTCTTTTCTTTTAAAGTAATTAGTGTGGGGGTAAGTGGGAGTAAGCACTTTTAAGCAGCAGTAAGCGGGTTTCAGCCTGTTTGCATGGGGGTAAGCAATGTCTACACTGGTTAAGCAATTTAGAAGCTAATTCGGTATAAGAAACTGTAACCAGATGTTAGCAGTGCTTACCTCCATGCAAATCCACGCAAACCCACTTACAACTGCTCAAAAGTGCCTTAATCACTCTGTATCTAATGGCCCTTGTTCTGCCCAGCAACAAAATAAACAGCCTCTGCAAGACTCAAGCCCAGGACCCTGCACACCATAGACAAAGTGATTTACCACTAAGCCATGTCAGATATACATAACCCTGATGAATTCACAAAGATATCATCCAGCCCAGTCAGTCAACATTACAGAGAATGTATTCCAACATTTAGATGTATGTGTGTGTAAATATTTTAATATCTAAACAGATACAACATATTTATATATGTGTGTATATATACATATCAATATACACACACACACACACACACACACACACACACACACACACATATATATATATACATGCATTTATATACTTTCTATATTTTTAATGATGTTTTTAATAATGTTTGCCTCCTTTTGTAGATGTTTCTTTAAGAGGCTTTTAGTATTGTATGGTTAATTGATTAATTGGTTAAACCAGTGTGATGTTTTACTATTTAAGTGATGTATCTGAGTTGCTTTTACAACGTCTGATGAAGCGGAGGGAGACTCCGTGAAAGCGCTTACGTTTTGGCCTGGAATAAAAGATTTTTATTTTTATTATTTGCCTATTTTTGCTGAATACTAGAGACTGCTCATACATTATCCTGACTTTGATTTTGCAGCAGCTACCTTCCGAGGGTGTTTTCTCATCTAAACGGGTTTGGCTCTTTGTGTTTTGCATTTATCTGTGGATTCTTTGGGATGGAAGGAGCTAATAGTGAGTTCGCAAATGTGGACAGCAACTTGGGTACATATGGTTGCCTAAGGAACTTTCTTACGAACAATCCTAATCCACTTCTTCAGGTGGAAGTAAATGACATCGCTAAGAATTCTGGCAATGAAGGTAACAATGAACAACTTGTTAAAAGAATAAAAAAAGACATTGAGAATAATACATATAAATTTAAACGTTTGGAATGTCAGAGATATCACTTAGAAGCAAGCCTTCAGCATAATGTTATACCTAGAGGTCTAAGGATACTTAACATGCCGACTTACGGCAATTTGTATCCGGACTTTCTCACTAAATGGCAACAGATAAATCTAGGGGCGAGCACAGCATACATGCAGCTCCTTCTTGACTTTTTTCAACCACAAGAATATGCCTTACGTGATAGTATAGTGGAACAACAGAAGGAACTTTGTGATTTACTTGGTTTTGACCAAACTGAACTTTATATACAAGAACTTATAGACAGGGTACAGAGGTATGAGAAGAACCTCATTGAAGTAAAGAGAAACAAATTGATACATGATCTACAAGACTTTAGTAAAAATAATGTCTTTGTCTGGTCAAGGTCTGTCAGCAATAACAGTAATAATAACTATGATAATAATCGCGCTCCCCATACTGATACCAACAAGGGGACAAGGAGATGGCAGAGAAGATCGACTAGTACAGTAGCTCCAGAGCCGAGGAAGGAAGAACGTGTTAAGCAACAACACATCGAACATATCGAACTTCATAGTCCTAGGTCTGAAGAGGCGGGACGGGCTCCTAACAACGATGATGCATTAGCGAAGGACTTACGTTCTCCGGAAGCGCCGGGAGCAATTGCATCAGTATATACAACACCAGTTGAGTCCGCTAAGGATTTGGTCCAACGGACAGCGAATGATGATCCACATCAATCCAATATGGATGTTCGAAGGAAGATCCCTGTGGATAAGGTGCCGATGGCGAATTTTCCCTCCGTTCCTCTCCCTATCAGGTTAGGAAGAAAGAGGTCTTTGGAAATCGACGATCAGAGGCAGCAAAGGAGAAAAGAACAGCCACATATTCCACAGGTATGTACACTGACTCGTATGTGGAACCAAACAACTTAGTTTGGAACATTTCCTCGCATACCTTAACTGTTAATGAAATCAATGTCTTGAACAGGGGTGTTAATTTCATCCCACAAGCTAGAGCTGACATCAGTGATAATTTAATAGCGATGAGACACTTTGCAAGGAACTTAACACTAAAGTTGATATTTGGCACTGAGACTGAGATTACAGCAGGAACTTTTAAACGCAAGAGCAACTTTATGCCACATTTCCCTCCAAATGTTGATTTGTTTATTCAAGCGGTTGAGCAGTCCTTATATGATGACAATGGCTTTCATTATAGTAACCATCCAGATAATTTAACTCAGGATGAGAGAGACGCTCTTAATGAGCTTAAGCGCAACATCGACATTACAATATGACCCGCTGATAAGGGGGGACCACTTGTTGTAATGGACACGACTTATTATCATGACACTATGTTCAATATGTTATCAAGCAATGCTTACCAGAGATTTGAACCTGACTGTATTTTTTCTATTAAGCAGAATATGGATAATATGCTTCAAGAATGTAGGTCCATGGGACTGATTAATGATGAAATGCATGAATATCTTAAGGTAGACTATCCTAAGGTACCTAGAATGTATGGTTTACCAAAGATACACAAAAATCCACACCAACCTGCTTTCAGACCTATAGTCTCTGGAGCAGGTTGGCTAACTGAACCCATGTCCCTGTACTTAGATTCTGAGTTAGGAAAGCTACTAGGTTTATATGATTATATTTTGCATGATACTGCACATTTAACAGAACTCTACGACCATATACAAGCAAAGGAACATGAGGAGAGGTTACTCCTAGTAACTATGGATGTAGAATCACTCTTTACCTGTATACCCAATGACATGGGCATCATGATGGTAAAAACTTTGATGGAAAAGAGTGGTCTTATAGATTCCAGCAAGGCAGAGTTTCTCTGCCTCTTACTTGAATTTGTTTTAGAAAACAATATTTTTTACTTTCATGATGAATGCTATGTACAAAAGAGTGGAGTTGCAATGGGCACAAGTTGTGCTAATGCATACGCCAATCTTGTGATGGTGGCATGGGAGCAGGAACATCTTGTTGGCCACCCGCAGATATTATTTTATAGGCGTTTCATAGACAACTTGTTCCTTGTTTGGAAAGGTGATAGTGATTCTTTGGTCAGATTGCATGACAATATCAACAGGAGTAGTCGTTTCCTTAGGTTTTCTTTAGAATATTCATCGGAGACCATCAACTATTTAGATGTTACTATTAGTAGAATCAACTCTGCATTTGAGACCAGGGTACATAGGAAGGATTGTTACAGAGCCTCTTTTCTTCATGGTTCAAGTATGCATAATTCGAATATTTTTGGCAATGTCGTTAAATGACAAGCCATGCGCATATCATGGTTGTGTAGCAATGAAAGAGTATTAGCTACTGAGTTCAATAAGCTAAAACAGGACTTTTTGAATAGGGGATATGATGAGTTGTTAGTTAATAGCAAATTGGATGAAACTATGCGTTTGCGTGATAGTAGGGCCAAACCCCACTTTTCTGGGAATAGAACACCATATCCCTCTAGCCTTCATCCTAGAAGCCAAGTAACAATGGTTCTCCCCTATGGAAATAACATTGACAGTATTAAGCAATTGGTAGAGATGAATTGGAATATTCTAATAGTTGATGAGAATACTAGAAAATTAGTGGGTAATAGACCCTCTTTTAGCTATAGTAACATGAAAATCTAAAGCAACACCTATGTTACACTAACATGCATTCACACCAAGTATCTATTTATAATCCTGCCGTCTTGGGCACCAAGAAATGTGGCAGTTGCTTACAATGTGAATATATTGACCAATCGCGTTATTTTAGGAATCCGAATACAAATGTTTTATGGGAGATTAAGAATAACAGTAACTGTCGCACTCGTAATGTGGTCTATGTTGCTTATTGTCGAGCATGCTTCAGGTTCTATGTTGGTAAGACCAACAGAACCTTAAGAGAAAGGATTAGGGACCACTTATACTGCCTTGATAGGGGCCAAGAATATAGCGCTCTAGCCAAGCACACTTTACATGAAGGCCCCAACCATGTATTTTGTTTTCAGGTTTTGCATATACAGTACCCAGATGTTAGACTAGGTGACCTATATAATCTCACTGAGCAAGCTGAACTGAGGTGGATTCTCAGACTTGACTCCCACTAGGGTTATGGCTTGATTGAGAGTGTCACTATCAAACCAATTTTAAAAGGCAGGAGGTTACATTAGCTGTTCAGATCCTTTTATAGATATTTGGTTACACACCACCCTCTTTGTGTAGTTCGCTATTGTTGTACATGTTGGTCAGTACATCATATTCTAAGATAACTTATTAGTCTATGTATACTTGGGACTTATATTTCAATACATAGTTCAGTATAGTGATGCATATAGGCACCTTATTGTTTATCGGGTTGGTTAGGATTAGTAATGTATTGATACTTATGACTTTTAGACATGCATTTATATATTTTCTATATTTTTAATGATGTTTTTAATAATGTTTGCCTCCTTTTGTAGATGTTTCTTTAAGAGGCTTTTAGTATTGTATGGTTAATTGATTAATTGGTTAAACCAGTGTGATGTTTTACTATTTAAGTGATGTATCTGAGTTGCTTTTACAATGTCTGATGAAGCGGAGGGAGACTCCGTGAAAGCACTTACGTTTTGGCCTGGAATAAAAGATTTTTATTTTTATTATTTGCCTATTTTTGCTGAATACTAGAGACTGCTCATACGTTATCCTGACTTTGATTTTGCAGCAGCTACCTTCCGAGGGTGTTTTCTCATCTAAACGGGTTTGGCTCTTTGTGTTTTGCATATATATATATATATATATATATATATATATATATAAATGTATACGTATATATATATCAATATATATGAACATATATACATGCAAATGCCTACATCTATAGATATATAGATATATATGTCTACATCTAGATTTTTTTTTTTAATTTATTTTACATTTGTTGACCAAGCTAGTCTAACTGGATATATGTCCATTTTCAGTAGAGGCCCGGGGAGAAAAGCTCCAAACACCACAGTTATAACAAGGTTAAAGATTACATTAAATAGCTAACAAAATAATAAGTATCTAGGTAGTAGATTACAATAAAATAGTAAATAGCAGTTATATCTAAAACACAGAAAATAGGACGTGAATCTTCAGAGAAGTAAAATGCTGAAATGCTACAGTAGTTTTATTGTTCTCTTTTCATTTCTGCTAAACAATATTGTCTATTTTGAGTAGAAACTGGGAAATGGTAGAAACAGAGGTGAAATTCTAGTCAGGGTTATTACAAGGGCATACCAGTGTGCTCTAAGGAATAATTTGAGTTTTTGTTTGAAGAGGGGTAGGGAAGGAAGTAATTTAAGTTCACTAGGTAGAAGGTTCCAGTTTTTGCCAACTGTGTTTGAAAAGAGAGAGTCACCTGCCATGTTGTTGGACTTGTTTATGCTAACTAATAATTTACTAGAGGAGCGTAAGGTACTGAGATTTTTATAGGGGATTATAAGGTTGGAGAGTATTGGAGTTTTGTTAGGGTCATTGAAGACTTTATGGGCTATGGTAAGTTGGTTAAGTTTAAGCTGATTCTGTAGTTCAAGCCAACCAAGTTGTTTTAGATTGTGACAGTGATGGGTTCTGAAGGGGTTACCAGTGACAAATCGGGCACTATTATTATAGGAGCTAGCTAGTTTGAAAATGTTGCTTTTAGTTAGGTTAGTGTAAATTGGTGAGGCATAGAGCAGTATAGAGATTAGAAGTGATTGGGCAATAGTGGTTCTAGTTGTAGAGGGAAGGAAGGGTCTAATCCTATATAGGGAGCCCATTCTTCTGTTAACTTTTTTTATAGTGTCGTTAATGTAAAGGTCAAAGTTAAGGTTATCTATTGTAATTCCAAGGAGTTTATTGTTGGAGTCAGGAGAAATGAGCATCCCATTATTAGAGATGACTGAGAAGTCTAATGGTGTGGACTTACGGGTAGGAGTAAAGAGTAGGAGTTTTATTTTTTTGGGATTCGAGAAGAGACAATGCTTTAAAAAACATATTTCTACTGTGTTAAACACCTTCTGAGTTATAGATTGTAGTTCAGAAGGGGATTTGGCCGTGCAAATAAGTGTGGAATTGTCTGCATATTGTATGCAGGTAACTTGTGGCTAAATGCAGATCATTTATGAATATAGAGAAAAGTAGAGGGCCTAGAATTGACCCCTGTGGGACACCCAAGGTGACAGACAGGAGGGATGATAGATTATTCTCCCAGAGCACTGCTTTCTGCCTTTTGCTGAGGTAGGAAGTGAACCATTGTATTGCTAGTGAGTCAAAGGTAAGATATTTTAGTATATTTATAAGCAAAGGGTGGTTGACCATGGCAAAGGCTTTTGAAAGATCAATAAAGACAGCTGAGGAGAGAATGTTATTATTACAGTTTCTGTTGACAGAATCAGTGAAGGAAAGAAGGGCAGTAGTGGTGATGTGGAATGGCCTAAATCCATGCTGAGTATTGGCTAGTAAGTTATGTTGAATTAAGTGGTTCAGTAGCTGGTGATGAATGCATCTTTCCATGATTTTAGCTAAAGGAGATAGTAAAGTGATAGGTCGGTAGTTGGAGTATTCATTCAAGTTACCCCCTTTATGTAGAGGTATAACATGAGAAATTTTCCATATGTCTGGGATGGTTCCTTCCTTAATGGTTCTATTTATAAGAATCAATATGGGATAGGTTACAGATGTAGCTGCTTTTTGCAAATATTCAGCTGGGGTCTGGTCAGCAGAAGGAGTACAAGGCTTCAGTTTTTGGATGAGTTTGAAGATAAAAGTAGTTGAGATGGATTATAATTTGAAATTGGGAATAGGACTATTATTGGGGATAAGAATGCTAGCGTTATCAAGAGATAATTGGCTGGCTAGGGATTGTATGGTCTCAATAAAGAATGTGTTAAAGTTGTTAGCAATTTCGATTGGGGTCTTGAGATTAGTGTCTGTTGGGCTTGGTGTACTGGAGTGACCAGGGTTAAGGAGTCTATTGATACTTGCCCAGAATTTCTGTGGATTATTTTGCTGTGTTTGCTGCATTTTATAGTAGAAGTTTTTTTTTATCTGAGAGTATTGCTTTTTTTGTCAAATTTCTCAGTTGTTTAAATACTTGTTGATCTGCTATAAGTTTAGTACATCACCACCTATTCCAGGTTTTGTTTCTGAGTAGGATTTTTTGCCTGGTTTCTTTAGAAAGCCAAGGAGCTGGTTTTGATCTAATTCTAATGGTATGCTTAGGTGCATGGTGGTCTAGGATAGTTAAGAATTTAGAGCTGAAGTATTTGACAGCCTCTTCAAGTGGTAGGGCTTTTAGGGGAGACCAATTACAAGCAGTAATTTCATTTTGGAATAGCTGTATGTTACAGTTCTTGTTGCTCCGAATTGAGTGAAATATTGTGGGATGGGCAATATCAATCTTTTCCCTGATTATGTAGGTCAGGGAGTGGTCACTTACATCATCGTGTAAGGTCCCTACCTTATAAGTTTGTTGAAAGTTGTTTATAAGAATCCAGTCTAAGGTAGTCTCGTTTTTATTTGGTTTGTTAATTCTAGTGGGGGAGGTAATGGCTTGAGAGAGACCATGAAAGTTAATATGGGAAGTGGAATGGTTAGTATTGATACTTTTCCAATCAATATTAAAGTCACCTAGGATTATGGTTTCTTGAGGGAAGGATAATGTGACCCAGCAAAGTATATTCTCTAGTGTAGTGATGTTGTTCCCAGGAGGTAAATAGTTACAGATAATATTTATGGATTTGTTAGAATTGATCTGTATTTTAGAGATGAGTATTTCAGCATTATTTTTCAAAGGAGGGTTGTAGGGTGAAGAGGTGACTACTAGGCCTTCTTTGAAAAGGATTGCTACTCCCCCACCCTTTCTTTTGTTACGATCACATCTCAGTATATTATAGCCTGGAGGTGTGATTTCATTATCATGGGTTCCAGGTTTTAACCATGTTTCTGTTAAGCAAAGGATGTCAAAGGAGTATACATCCAGGAGAGCACAGAGGTGGGCCACTTTATTACTTAAGCTTTGGATATTGAGATGAGCAACTAGGAGTGAGTTAGAAAGTTTGTTAGGGGACAGTGAGGTTGTGGGATGTGGAGTATGAGAGTTAGTGGTAAGGACATTGGCTGGACCTGGATTAGGGTGGATATCTCCATCTTCTAAGGATAGCCTTTTCAGTCTCAGTAAAGGATAATGTGTATTACTGATTAGATATTGAACTTTCCTGGTTATTATATTACTATATTTAATATGGGTTAGTCTGTGGTACTTTGATAGAAGATAGTTTGGTATGAAAGTTATATCTATATGCTGGTTAGAGGCACTGAGAGACTGTACGGTTGTTTGTTTATAAGGATAGTGAAGCTGAGAAAAATCTAGATGTGTAAATGAGATTAAGAGATAAGATGAGGTGAGAACAATTATAAGTGTGGCAATGATAAGAGTTTTGGTAGGAGTATATTTAGCTAATGTGGGCATAATGCTTGGTCTGATAATGAGAGTTAAATATGTAGTACTGAAAAAAAGTGAAGTAAAGATATAAGAGTAGGTGATGTTTATTTAAGTTTGAGCTAATGATTGGATATGTGGAGGAAGGGTGTGGTGTAAAAGGTTAGATTGATAGATCAATTTGATTTGTTGGTTTTGGAAAGAGGGTGTGGCTAAGAGGTATAAGTCTAGGGCCTCTGGGGGTGGGTGGGAATCAGGGATAGGGTAGGGGAGCGGAGTGAGCCCGCAGGGCGAATAGAGCGGGTAAAGACAAGCGAAGGAAGAAACAATAGGAGAAGAATCAATCAGTGAAAGAAGCTTTTAAGAAAGGTAACGTTATAGGTAAGAGGAAAGATTGGGTTCAGTGGGAAGTTGGATAGTATGAGGGTAGGTGGGTGCTAAGTGTAGAGGATTAGAGGATAAAATGTGGGATAAAAAAACAGTATAGGACAGGAAGATTGTAACATATACTATGTGTAGAGAAGGGGGATAGAAGCTGGTACAAGGCTGAAGATGGAAGTAAGAAAGTATGAATTAATTTTAAAGCTGGCTAAAAAGCTGAGGTAGTATAGGGGGATTAAGAGTGAGTTAAGATAGTAGCAAGACTAGGAAAAATCAAGGAAATGTTGTCATGTTATGGTAAGAGATACTGAGATAGATAGAGGGAGGTGGAACTGGGAAAGGGCGCCACATAGTGGACAAAACCAATATTGCAGTAGAAGATAGTAAGAGGGAGAGGTCTGTTCCAGGGAAAAAAGGTGAGACTAGAAATAGAAAGAGCTTTAAAAGGTCCAAAAAGGGTGTACAGGCTTATGGGTAGGCTGCTGACTGTCCTGTCTTAGAAGCGTCCTTTCAACTACCTAACAAATATACACCTCTTCAGTTAATTGTTAGGTTTAAGAAAACCACATACTTTCTTGCTTCTTAAAACTTTTGGGAACAAGGGTGGGAGATCCTGAGATGCTTGCTTCTTTAAACCTTTGGGACCAAGGGTGGGAGACCCTGAGATGTAACAGCAGGTTTCAATGTATCCCTATTTGTCAGGCAGGAGGAGTCAGTTTCCTGGACAGGATATGGACACAGAGGGCTGGGTACTTGTTGGTAAAGATGGAGAGAAACAAACAGGATCAGGAGAAAATGGAGAAAAGAAGTAACTTTAGAATAAAAAGCAGTATATGAAAAGCAGATAGTAGAACATTTATAAACTACACAGTAACAAGGTACACAATAACATATTCATCAAATGCAAGTCATCACTGATAGGCAGGAGAGATATAGGTTCATAGGTTCATAGGTTCATACTAGGCTATCTGCCCTAAGGCATTTATAAGCCTAGCCAGAATGTGTTTGGCTTTCGCCACCCATTTTAAATTAATTTTGCTATGCCCTTTTTTTGAGGTTAGTATACTGTGCCTCTGTCTAACAGTGACACAGAAGTCATATCCGGGGTAAACCTATGATCTCCCATCCACTCATCATGATTCCTCTTGAAGAGAGTCAATGAGGGACTCTGCCTAACCTGGACTGGGATTTTATTCCAGAGTGAAGGGAGCCTCTGGGTTATGAATCTGTCCCTCCAGCATGTCCTATTTATTTCAGTGCTGAGGTTCAAGTCTCTTGAGCATGTAGCTCGATAGGATTTGGATTTTCTGAGGTGCAGCATGTCCATTAATTCTGGATTGGACATGGCTTTATACGTCAGGCACAGATCGCCTCTGAACAGGCGGTATGCCACTGAGTAGAGCTGGAGTTTCTTTAACCGGGCAGCATATGGCATCTGTTTGAGCCCTTTGATCCTCTTGGTGAGGTACTTTGGGGTCTTTCCAGTTGCTGCAGGTGTCTGGTAAGGTACATCCCAAAAGGGGCATTGTACTCAATTATGGGCCTGATGAGGGATGAGTAAAGAGGCACGATGACCTCCCCTGATCTAGATGTGAATCCCTTCATGATTAGGTGGGCTATATAAAATGTTTTTCTAACCACTTTGACCATGTGGTTGTCAAATGAGAGATTGCTATCAACTTGGGTCCCCAGGTCCCTAATTACTTCTTCTGTACTTAATGGATTACCATCTATGTGGTAATTTGTGGGCACTTTGTTTTTGCCAAAGGGGATGACTATACACTTTTTAGCGTTTAGCTTGAGGCCATGGCTCTGGCACCAGTTGTCTGTTTCTATGAGGCCCTTTTGGAGGATGCTTGTGTCGGCTGGAGTCTAGATTATGGAGCCCAGTTTGCAGTCATCTGTGAACTTGGTCAGCCACAGTCCTTCTGTGTTGGCCTGTACCTCCGAGAAATATATACTGAACAAGAGAGGTCCCAGGACTGAGCCTTGTGGGACGCCACTTGTAACTGGTTTGGAGTCTGACATGGCTCCAGCAATTCTAACCATGTGGGTTCTGTCCTTGAGCCAGTTTGCAACCCATCTAGTGACATAGGGGTTTATATTTAAGCTGGTGAGCTTATCTATAATGCCAGTGGGGTATTGTATCAAAGGCTTTGCGAGGTCCAGGTAGGCTGTGTGGACCACCATCCCTCGTCAATGGCCTTGGTGACTGTTTCAAAGAAATCAACCAGGTTTAAGAGGCAGGATCTGCCCTTAACAAAGCCGAACTGGGTAGGATCCAGTGTCTGTAGGTCCCCAATATCTTTATTTATGAGGTCCATGATTATCCTTTCCATAGCTTTGCAGACCAAGCTAGTCAGGCTTATGGGGTGATAGTTTCCAGGATCCGTTGAGGCACCACCTTTGTGGAGAGGGACCACAGTTGCTGTACGCCACTCTTTGGGTACATATCCTGTAGTAAGGCTGAGATTGAACAGTAGTTTTATGTTTGGGTTTAGCTCTTCTTGGAGTTCATGTAGGATGCAGCCTGGGACACCGTCTGGTCCCATTGATGCTGTGTTTTTTGCTTTGGAGAGGGCGGCTCTTACCTGAGCATCCGATATGTCAGGGGGGCATCACTCTGCTGGAATAGATATTTGCCCTTTTGGTGGGGAGGGGGGGAGAAGTTTGCGCTGAACCTGTCAGCTAGGATGTTGGCAATGTCTGTGGGTTCGGTGTATTTTTTGTCATTTTGGACTAATTCTGAGCATATCTGGGAATTACCACCTGGCTCCTAACATAACTAAAGAAAGCCTTGTGATTATCCTTAGTGTCCTGTGCAATTTTTCTCTCGAAGCTGGCCTTAGACGATTTTATGAGTGCCCGTAATTTTTTGCTAATACTGATCAGAGATGCCTTCCCTTTTTGGAATTTTGCTCTATCATTTAGTAGCTTCCTCCTTCTATTGTATAGCTTGTTTATGGCTGGGGTCCACCAGACAGGACATCTGCCTTTGGAGGATTGGGTCTTGGTTTTATTTGGGATCGCATGATCCATGCATTCCTGAAGGTGTTCATAGAAGGCGTTTATAAAGGATTCTGCGGTCTGGGCCGTATTTTCCACAGGCCCAGGGGCTTTGAAGGATTTCACCTCAGTTTTGAGGAGTGTGAAATTTGCTGTAGAGAAGTTTTTCACTGTGGTTTTCTGGGCAGGGGGTGGTGTCGGGATGTGAACATCCAGTGAGATTAGTTTATGGTCTGATCTTACCAGTGAGGGATACACTTCTGGTCTGGAGCATAGAGTCCCCATGTTAGTGATGATCAGGTCCAGTATGTTTTCCCCTCTTGTGGGAGTGGTAACAAGTTGTTCCATAGCATTTGAGTTTATAAATTCTAGGAACCTTTGGGCTAGGGTGTTGGAGCTAGAGTGATGCTCCCAGTCTATGTTTGGGTAGTTGAAGTCGCCCAATATAATGGTGTTTGGGGAGACCTTTATATTTTCCAGTGTTCTCATGAAGGCTGAGTGGGGTTCCTGGGTTAGGGAGGGTGGTCTGTAGCAGGCTATAAACTGGAAGGCAGTTTTACCCATTGTTAGTTGCACATGGATAGTCCCTGATGCTTCGTGCTGTGCCACCAACCTGGAGGTGTGGGTATCTTTGACGAATATTGATACTCCCCCTCCTTTTGTGGGTCAGTCCAAGTTTTGGGGCTGAAAAGCATGGTATGAGGTATAACCTGGTAGTGCTGGGGTAGCCTTGAACCAGGTTTCTGTTACTGCACAGATATCGATTTTCTCCATGCTAAGGAGAGTTTCGAGTGCGTGCATCTTGAGGTTTAGACTTCTGGCGTTGAGTAGCATTACTCTTAGTTTCTTATCCCTTGTGATACCTATGGAGGTGGGTTTGTCTTTTGAGCCTTGCCTAAAAAAGGCACTATAGGGGTAGCAAGAGCCTTTGCCAATATCCGAAAGCCCAGGGGTGACAGGTGCAGGCCGTCCCTAGTGAAGCATCGTGGCTTGTCGAGCATGTCATCCCAGGCTGACAGGCATTGATCCCCTTTGAATGACACCAATAATTAAGCCAGTTGTTGAAATTGATCATCTTGTCTTCATATTGTGGCATCATTCTTGGTGAGGGTAAGATGCTACTCAAGGCCTGGGCCACATGCCTGGGCCACATGCTCAGAGAGCTCCTCTATGTCTCTTTTCATGTAGTCCAGGGAGGTACATCTCAGGTCATTCACACCAGCATGGACAATGACTGAGTCATATTTGTACTTGCCTTGGAGTGACCTGAGTGCTTGTGTTATGTGGTGGATCCTAGCGCCCGACAGGCAGCTCACCGTGACCTTCTCCTTGTTCAGCCTGGTGAGCGGGACATCAGTGTGCCTGATGATAGAGTCACCTATTACAAGTGTATCAGGTGTGTTGTTTAGCCTTAAGGGCTGTGACTGTTCGGCACACTGGCTTTGTGAGCTATGTGCTGCACGTGTTTTGTTTTGGGGTAGCGGTTGCTTGGGTGTCTGCTTTGGAGGTCTCTGCTGCTTAGGCATATTTTTATTTAGAGCCTCCGAGTATGTTTTTGTGTGTTTATGTGTTTGGTCTGCTGTCGTGGTAGGTCTATGTGAGACTGGAATTGTACTGAGTGTGGTTTCCTTCTCCGCCTGACTGGTTACGCCAGTACTGAGTTGAGAGAGCTTAGCCTCCAGTTTGGCTATATGGATGCATCTCTCACATGTGTTGGAATTTATTGGAAGGAGGAGAGGGTTGTCTGTATACATGAGGCAGTTGTAACATTGCCTCAAGATTCCCAGATTCACCAGCTGGACCAGAGAGAAGGTTGACAACTGACCTTTGGACATGCTAGAATAGTATTGGGAATTCCTTTATAATTGAACAAAAAAGGGCCAATGGGGAACAAGGTACTTGAGAGGATTTTGTGAGAGTGTAGTGCTTTTAATTTTTTAGTGCTGACTTATATAATTGCTTTAGTGAGCAAGTGCCTTTAGTGAGCAAGTGCCAGGTAACTTAAATGCAATGTGTTACAGGTAACTTAAATGCAAAAATGACAAATAGTAACTTTCTTTTAAGTGAAACAAGGAAATGAGTACAGTAAGCAATGCAGATATCACTAGGGATCCACAGAAGCGCTGAAAAGCCGCAGTTTAGTTGGTATTAGCGTTTCAGGGAAATAACAAGCAAACAAACAACACGCATACAAACAGAGCTAGATTCAGCAGGCCTGGATCTAGTCTATGCTACAGCAAACAAGGTGTACCAATTTCAGTAAGAAACAGTTGAAATATGCAGGCACTATAAGCCTTTAACCAGAAATTCCCAGCTCAGAAGGGCAGAGTCCAGCCTCTCCTCCCACAAGAGTGCAGACCACGAACCTTCTTAATGTAAAATAACTGGCCTGAAGCCCAAGTGCTTAAACCAGAACTAATACACTTTTAGAATAACATACACTGAGCCCTCAATCAGCAGTTCCCAACTTAGAAGGATGTAAGCCACCTGTCCTGCCACCACAGTGCAGGCCACAAACCTTCCTAATGTAAAACAACTGGTCTGAAGCCCAAGTGCTTAATCCAAAAGACTTAGAATGATAGCTACACTTTAATCAAGTTACTACCAAGCAGTAATAAATACAATTGAATACTTTGAAGAATGCCTGGATTAGTGCTCAAGTTATACAAACAAAGCTAGATTCAGCAGGCCTGGATCTAGTCTACGCTACAGCAAACAAGGTGTACCAATTTCAGTAAGAAGCAGTTCAAATATGCAGGCACTATAAGCCTTTAAACAGAAATTCCCAGCTCAGAAGGGCAGAGTCCAGCCTCTCCTCCCACAAGAGTGCAGACCACGAACCTTTTAATGTAAAATAACTGGCCTGAAGCCCAAGTGCTTAAACCAGAATTAATACACTTTTAGAATAACTGACACTGAGCCCTCAATCAGCAGTTCCCAACTTAGAAGGATGTAAGCTACCTGTCCTGCCACTACAGTGCAAACCACAAACCTTCTTAATGTAAAACAACTGGTCTGAAGCCCAAGTGCTTAAACTAAAAGGCTTAGAATGAGTTGCACCAAGAAGTAATAAATACAACTGAGTACTTTTAAGATGACGCAAAAGCAAAATAAATTAGGAAGAAACACAAATACAGTAAAAGCAGATAATTTTTTTTTTTTGCAGAAATGTAGCAAAAATAGTAGTAAAAACAATTCACATGCAGGGCAAGCTGGCACACTTGAGTATGTAGCAATATTAGTCCACACACAGTTTGAAAAAAATGTAATTAAATTAAAAAGGACTAAAAGCAAGTGCAGAAAGGGTTTATTAGATATAATGCAGTAAAGAGATGGGACTGGGGGAGTGTCCTAGATCAAATCTACAGTGGGGCAGGCACTGCAAAAGCCACCAAATTTAAACTACAACCAAGAACAGGGAGGGGGGTGGGGAAGACAGTTTCAACAGAGCTAGATCTGAGGAATCAGTCCAAATTATAAAACCACAATAAAATGCAAAAATATACTTAAATCAGCTTATGTCCAGTTGATGTATGCAGACAAATCTCAGTAGCAAGCAACTCTATTTAAAATGATTACAAGAAATGTAACCAACACAGGTTTTAATGTTATCAGAAACCCCCCAAGCTAATTAACACTTAAAGGAATTTCAAAGCAGTTTAACAACTAGTGCAGAGCTTCAGAGACACACACAAGACAGTTTCAACAGAGCTAGATCTGAGGAATCAGTCCAAATTATAAAACCACAATAAAATGCAGAAAATATACTTAAATCAGCTTATGTCCATTTGATGTATGCAGACAAATCTCAGTAGCAAGCAACTCTATTTAAAATGATTACAAGAAATGTAACCAACACAGGTTTTAATGTTATCAGAAACCCCCCAAGCTAATTAACACTTAAAGCAATTTCAAAGCAGTTTAACAACTAGTGCAGAGCTTCAGAGACACCCACAAGACAGTTTCAACAGAGCTAGATCTGAGGAATCAGTCCAAATTATAAAACCACAATAAAATGCAGACATGCATTTTAGCATTATAGCTCACACATAACTATAAGGGTTTAGTTAAGTAATAATCAGTGAACAATAGATAGCAACTTGAATTTACATAGGCCTTTAGATATACCAAGCCAGTAGTCCAAACAGTAGAGAGTAAAAAAAAACAGTTAACGTTATACAATGTTTTGAATATGGTGATCAGTATTCAGCAGGAAATAAATCTGTCTAAATACAAGTGAAGGCAAAAGGGTGGTCTAAACCTTCTCTTGGCTGCAGTCACTAGTTCAACTCTAGTCATGTCTGATTAAGGCAGTAATCCATCTGATAGCAGCTTTGCAGAGATTAACATTTCACCAAGATTATACAAACATGAGATATAGCTATTGCTTTAAGCAGTCATTTTGCATTAAACCAACATTAAACTACAAACAACAAACTATGTATGTGCATATGACGATTAGACTTAAAGCAGGGCTTATGAATACGCTTTGCTAAACACAAATCACAACAGGGTACAAACAACAGTAAGACATCTTAGGGAATACAGTACCATGTTATACAGATGTATGGCATTGAAATCTAAATATATACAGCAAGTTACATATATGTAAGCAGATATATATATGTAGGTATATATGTACATAGTTATATTTATGTAAGCAGATATATATCTATATAGGTATATATGGAAATACATCTGTAGATAATGGGAAAATAACTACAACATATATGTCCACATGCACCATTAATGGGGTTGAGATGCCCCAAACAATATACGTCTTGTACGAATAGGTATACGCCCCACCACAGCCAAACACGTCCACCCTGCAATGCACTACCAGTTGTTGCAGATCCCATAACCAGGACCTGACATGACATGGGCACAAGATGTTAACAGTACTACATCCCACTTGTATGATGCCAGGTTGGTATTGGTAACATATCATGCAGTACAGTCTGGCTCCCATAGGAAATGTACAATGTGGAAGCTATCAACATCCCCAGGATACATATACACAGACACATATATGCAGATACACACACACACACACACACATATATATATATATATATATATATATATATATATATATATATATGTATATATAGACACACACACACACATATATATATATATGGATATATATGTGACTACACATATACACACAGATATGCAAAGTAAGAAACATATGTAGAAGGTGCACACAATATGGAACAGCCACTATGCCTACAGTTAACACCTTAACAACTGGACACTGTATGAACCACCCATACAAATGACAATTGTTGCCTGCAACATATACCCACAGAGAGGTCATAGGATATAACAACACACACAGGTATACATAAATGGAAAACTTTATTTGTGTACTATTACAGTTTTATATGCCATGTCATATAGCTGTTCAGACACTGACATCCATATAAACAGAGTAATGCAGCTGTGAAACAGTTATACTAATAAAGTATTCTGGAAAGGTTCACAGATGTTGCTGTCCAGGCCAAGCCCTTCAAATAGTACAATAGTAAAGACAGGCTGGGCCACAGGATACCAAACAATCAACAGTAAGTAATGCAGGTGTACAGTTCAGCAGCCTCTATCTACACTCTGTACACAATCACTAGCTGGTAAAGACTTCAGTTGACACAATGGAATGTATCTGTTACATAACAAGGCATAACTGACTCCATCACAAGCACACTGACAAACAGAACAGTCTGTATGGCAGGAGGCAGTAAGCCTGCATTAACCCAATTTATGTAACTAATTTAAATATAGGTGAAGTGTATGGTACTGTACATCCAGATACCTTAAGGCAGCTCACCCTTGATACCCCACATTTTGTAACAGCCTAGATTATTTATGGTGCACCCCCCAGACTCAATAATACAGGGTCAATACCACTGTTACATACACTGGCCACTGGAGTGCATAAGGGCACACATGTAGTGTGTAGGTGGAACCCACATATATATGGCCCCAGCCCCACCGTATGTGTGGGGGATACAACAGCAGTGGACTGATGGCAGGAATGGCAGCATGATATACTCATAGCCCACTACAGAACAACCCCTGACAGCATGTCATATGTGCAAAGCTTGGTATGTAGGTGGAGGACAGAGGCTGGAACACAGACCCATAAGTGGAAAACAGTTGCCATACACTAAGCAAGTCACTGGTATTACAGGATAGTCTGCAACATACCCTTAGTCATGGATTTGAGGTTAGAAACATAAATGGATGTAGCCATGTACTGATAGCACTCAACACACACACTGCCAGTGAAATATCTGAACACCAAGTATATACTGCTGCAGAGTCAGCATAGCACAATCTAGTGTTGAGGTACTTGGAGTATTTATATACTGCTATTAATGGTATTGGGTGTCACTGGTTTTTACTTGCGGGCTCTTACAGAATAAACAAGTGTGCTCAGAGCGTGCTCATATTATAATAGTTCATTAATACATTGTTTTCATAATAAATTTAACAGTTATGCTATTTTTACCGCTAAACAAGTTGGCGTTATTTTCTGCTAGTGTGCCGATTTATTAATTATCACATTGCTGAACATCAACCAGGCTGTTAGCCTTATTATTTCTTGTTATGGTTAGCCTCTTTATTATCTGTTTAGTTCATCTCCTGATAGGTGGTAACAACAACTGATAACACACTTATTAACTTGAAACTGTGTGTAGAACCACACAGTGGAGACTAATGCCTATCTAAGCATATTTTAAATTGTGGTTCTACACACAGTTTCAAGTTTAGAGTAATAGAATGTGTTGTTAGCTCTATCAGGAGGGACTTATGTAATCATTTAGATAATAAAGAATATGAGTGGATAGTAAGGCTAGCAGCTAATACATCCCTGGAAATTTTGATGTTTCCTGTTCTAAAAAATACAACACACTAAGTTAAAGTAATATAGGTAATGTATTAGCGATATATGTGCATGTAAATATAAGTACACAAAAGTAAGCAAATATATGTATGTATGAATTTTATCTAATTTTACTTGTTTATGTCTTAAAATTATAAGTAATGTAATTATTTTAATGTATTAGTCACATGACCATGGCTGCAGGTCATGTCTGATTTTAATGTACCTGTGTCTATCATTGAGAAAGGGTCTTGTACCTGAAAGCTTTGTGTTTGATAAAGGTGTGTTTTTTACCTCAACTTTTTCGTTGTGCTTTGTAGTGAAATATCTGACACAGGACCTGTGTGGTGGACAGACAAAGCATGATAGGCACACCTCTGACCATCAAGAGGATAGGCCCACAGATGAGAGCTATGCAGACAGTCTGCATTCCAAGGTAAACTAGTATGTACACACAAACCCTGTAACACCAGTACTATACAAAGCATAACACAATTCTACTGACACTCTGTCTGTAGTTCTGGAACCTCCTACAAATATGTAGCTGGCCTGAGTGTGCAGGTTCTCCTGTAAGAGGTATTGCTACCTACTGTCTGTAACACTGATGCCCACACACAGGGAGGATGTCCATCAAACGGGAAAGGTAAAGGGACCATGCCCACATGATGTAGGGATTTATAGTAGGTGGTTGCCATGAGAGTGGTAATTGGAAGTATTACACAGCAAGATGCATGCAGTTAGCAAGTGGAGGACACTGATTAGTGCAGAGGCCATAACCTGATCATGTGCATCACCTACTAAAGCCATGCTGCAATCTATTCAAAGCAGCTCATTACATTTACTGGAGAGAGCGAGAGAGAAAAAGAGAAAGAAAGAAAAAACACTTCAAAAAACAAAAGCCTAAGGCAAAGGCATTTATTCAGCATTCATTCATCAAGACATCATTCCCACAACAGGTATGTGAAGTATATATACATGTAATAGAATGTAGTACCTGGTCCATAATAATGGGATAGAAGATGTGAAATGATTTATATGTGCCATCAGATGTTGTTGTGATGATGTTCAACTGAACAACTGCTATGGACAATAGTGTCTGTCCCTGTGGGTAGTGGGCCATAGCCATCAACTGTGCAGGTCAGCACTGACTGACAAGATGTAAGCCATCCTAGTGTGTGTTGTGTAATGGGACGTATGTATATTACGTGGCCAATAGCTAGTGGTATAAGTAATGCCATTATGATGGACAGATGAGACCCACGGCCCACCACTGGCAGGATACTCAGGTTAATCTGCCAAAATGCCATAGGTATGCAATAGGATTACCTACAATCGGGTCCTACATATACTCCCAAATGTCAGGCTGTGTCCATATGTGGCACCTGTCTGTGTTGCAGCAAGGCAGAACAGTGCAGCTGTGCAAGAAGGTGTTGTGCGATTGTGGAGCTGATGTCTGAATGTACCCCACATATAAGTATGCATATGTGTACATATGTCACATATATAATATATAAAGATATCTATGTATATCAGCATGTATGCCCACAAATATACAGATACCCATGTGTAGACATATATACGTGCACGTATATACATGACATATATCTACACATATATAGATATATACCTATATGCACATGTCTACATATATAAACACATACAAACATATATGTCTCTAAAGACATATCCCCTATATTACTACCACAGTGATGCGTGCTATGTGCAAGGCACCAGCACACATAGCAATACACACAGATATCCACAGCTGGCAGTGTGTGAACATGGGTGGTTATGTCATATGTTAGTCCCTTATTGGGACCACATTGCCTCCGTCTGTGACGTATGCAATGGGAATATGGGGAAGTATAGCAGGTACACTTGTGGAGGTGGTCAGGGTTTGTAGATATAGAGGACAGTCTACAGGGGTGGTATGTGACACATGTGATGGGTAAACACCCTGGATGGTGTGTGTGGTCTGTGATGTGGACACCCCATGGGCCCCAATATGGGCACAATGGGAACAAGCCTCCCACCCACTGCTACTCACAACAGCAGTCCACGTTCTGAAAGTGCCTGGTCTGGAGGCTGAGCAGGAGGAGCATGTTGGCCTTGTGAATGTGTACTGGGTGCCTCAGACTGATGTAGCACATCCCACATGTGTCTGTGGAGCCCAGTATGGAACAGACCCTAGACCTGACCTCAGGGGACAGGAACATGTCTGTGTGGTGCCCTGAGGGGACAACAACATCCTCTGGGTGGTTCCACCTGATGGTATTGCTGGACCAGTACATGAGGTGGTCCCAGGTTGGGACACACATGCGATGTGGCCAGGTATCATGGGCAGATGGGTTTGGAGAGGTGGTTCTGCTGGCCAATAGAACATATACATGTTAATTTGTCACTGTTATAGAACATATGTTGGTAGTAATAGTCTATTAAATCCCGGTACATGTCCAACAGCATGCATAGATATCCCCAGTAACACAGAATGGCAGATGTGCAGCAATCCAAAAGCAACTATACCACTGGCATATATGGAACCATAGTGGCCCTGACAATGGCATGAAGGTGAATAGTCTCTAACAGGCCAGCAATGATAGTGTCCACACAGGGGACATGGCTACAATAAAATAGCAGAAAGTGTGGTACAATACAATATCTGTCCCACTGGTAGGTAAGCGTAGCCATAACTAATGAGTTGTGTGTACAGTTTTTGAAGCTGATATGGTGGGGGAGTGACAGAGATGTGTATTACAAACTGTGGTAACCTTGCTTTATGAGTTTCTCAGACCTGTTTCCATCTTTATGTCTTTCAGCCAAGATGTCACATACATGGTTGCCCACCTATATACAAGCAGAGAATGATGTGGTGATATCACACTTGGTCCAGCACTAAACAGTGCTGTTTGGCAGGGCTGCACATGAGCAGCAGAAGTGGACTGCCCTGTGAAATGACCTAGTCCACAGGGTCAATGATGTCAGACTGCACAGCCGCAGTTATGAGCAGGTCTGGCATCATTGTACTGACCTTCTTCGCAATGCCCATCAGTGTGTTGCTGCAGTCCAGGGGATCACCTCACTACAGGGGGGGGTGCCATGCCATCCATCCCCCGACAAGTGTGAAGGAGCTCCTGGCCAACCTTGTGGCACCTGCCTGTCCGGCCAGCCATCAACCACTGGACACCTTTGTGGAGGTGGGTGTCACCCACACACCAGCCGAGGACCATGCAGGTAAGGACACAGAGCACATCTGTAGACCACTGTTGTGTATACATCCACATTGGTACAGGTAGATCATGCATATCTGACAAGTCATAGATATATTGTGTTGCTGCATTGTAGTGATAAACAGATGTCCAGATGTGGTAGTATCGTGGGAATGTACCATTGATGTATTGTAATACTGCACCCACCCTGTAGCACTGCCACAGGTGTGGCCACTGACATTGCATCTGTCACCCTCTTATGTAGGTCCATCTGGGATACCACCAAGGCAGCAGCCTGTAGCTGGTGAGTATATTTTATGTAGATGCTTGCCAACACACCGGGCATGTAATGGCAATGGTATATTCCATGCACACATCTAACACACCTACCCTGAATGCATGTTGTACATGTGCATGTATTGTTGCTGTGAAATGCACGGTCTCACAGGGGTGACCATGATGGGGTATTGGAAGGGTATGTCAGACACCTGCATGATAACTAACATCCTGTCATTGTGGAATGTGTCCACAGGGAGTAACATACTGGTGGTAGACATGGCCTACAGTAGGGACATGTTCGGAACAACACCCATATACAGTGTAACACCAGTGTAGATACCTGTGGGACAATGACAACTGCTGCTGAAATACACTATGGCATAAGGCATTACAGCAGTCCACATTATCATCTGGGTCTAGGCTGCAACATGTGGTGTTCAGTGGGACAATGCAAAGTGACACACGTGTAGGGCTTACTTGTCATGCATCTGCATAAATGCTGAAGGGGGGGTTCAGCATGGCATGCCAGTGCACTGCAGCAGGGATCCAAAGGATGCTAGGAATGGCTCTATCTGTACATAGTCAGGTTCAGGACCTGTGGCAGCCGTAACCCTATCCACACAGCAATAGTGATGGCAGTGGGTGAACACCATGGGATGTGCACATGAGTAGACCTTACAATCATGCAGAATAGGGGGGCATGTGTAGGGCAGACTGAATATACACTGGCAAATGCAGATGGCCCATGCTGGTATACCCCTGCCAGGAGTAGTAACTACTGTAGTACACACAACAAGAGGTGCGATAAACCGTCATGATAAGGGTGTGCACACATATGCCCACACAGTGTGTATGCATTGTGGTCAGCAGCCGCACACCTAACACAATCTGTAGACATTGCATGTGAAAGTACAGGATGTATGTCCCATATCGGGCTTGTGCACTGCTAAGATATGTGGTGATGTGGTCCCATGGCAGATCAAGGATTTGTGTGTCATATCAATAAAGGTGTGTACACCCCCCATAGCCATGGTATGCTCTGATGGTTGTCAGTGTAATAGTATTGGAGTGGTCATACATGGTCTGTTGATGTTGATGCTGTAAATCAGGCATCAGGCATTCACCAATGACAACTGTCCACATATCATCCCAGGTATGTGTTGCTGAAAAACATAGGGTCTGTGAGAAGTAAAGCTGACATAACTGAAACAGTACTACACATTCCATAATGGGTTGTACACCTGTGAATTGTGGTGCATAGTACATGGCAGGGTGCAGAGCAGGTGCACAGCAATACTGTGTACATGGTGCAGTGGTATCCAGGGGAAGGGACATCACCTAGTGACACACCACATGCATCACACACATTTATACTGTTGCTAGCATGGATTGACTATAGCTGAATTGCATGCTGTTCTGTACCATATGTTCTGCATGTTGACAGATGGGCAATAGGAGGACTGTGTGTACTATCATTGTGCAACCTCACCTGTGTGTGTGTGTGTGTGTGTGTGTGTGTGTGTGTGTGTGTGTGTGTGTGTGTGTGTGTGTGTGTGTGTGCATCCTGGTGGTTAGTTAGTTTGCCTGCAGGGTCACTCTGGTGAAGTGGAGGGAGGTAGATGCATGTAGGATGCGTGTGTGCATGTGTGTGTTTGTGTGGGTGGCCATGTATGCACATGTGTGATTGTGTGGTGTTCATATGGCTGTACCTCCTTTTGGGATCGTGCAGTACATGGACATGGACTGCAACATTCCACACCAGTAATACCTGTCATGTGTGTAATCATAGGACAGCAAATAGTATAATATGGTCTGTAGCATGGAACAGGCATCCAGAGGGAAGGTAGACACCAGGTACACCCTTAATATCGCAGTCAGCAGAGAGGTCACCTACAACCCACATATGCAGCAGCACTACAGATGCATTGGAGAAGTACTAGTAATTCAGTAGCACCATAAGATATTCAGTCTTTATGTGGTAACACTATAAATTCAGACCAGTTTCGGCAACCTTGCCTTCTCCACTGAAGAAGGCAAGTTTGCCAAAACCGGTCTGAATTTTATGGTGTTGCCACATTAAAAGAAGTTTGGATACACTTACATGGTGCTGGCTTTGCTTTTTTGAGGTATATGTAGGAGGTTTTGGCCTGTGCATCAGCCTTAACATGCGCGGTGTGTCTTTGGAAGTACTAGTCAACACCAGGGAGTGTATCCAAATGTTAAGTTGTCACTTGATAGACTGAAGGAGCAGCATATCTGGCATGTACTGAGCATTACATACACATGACACACCAGTGCTAGATATTATGGATACAACATAGTAGCCCACACATATAGGGGCCATGCACATCATGTCCGGACATACAGAGGGTGCATACCAAATGACAGCAGTGAGGCCATGTAAAGCCATTATGCACAGGTCAGGCTTCTGTTGTGGCTGATTGTGTGGGCATTTAAAGGACTAAGATGTTAATGAGTGTTATCAATGTGTGTATGTTAACAAGTGTAATGCAGGATGGGGTAAAACATAGACATATACGTGGGCCTGTCTGTAAAGCCATGGATAGGTAGGAATTACGGAGGTGTGTGTGTGTGTGTGTGTGTGTGTGTGTGTGTGTGTGTGTGTGTGTGTGTGTGTGTGTGTGTGTGTGTGTGTGTGTGTGTGTATACTGTTAGGCAATGCTGTATAGGTTTTAAAGTGCATTTATTGTTTTCCCAACAGGTGGCGAGGTGGGTCAGGGTCCCTCCTGCATGCAATCTGATGTTGGTGTCCATACAGACACCAAAGATGATGATAGTACTGTTGAGGCACAGGGGGGTTGTCAAGGGATGACACTGCACCAACATTTGACATCCCCCCTTTTAGCCACCCCAACCCCGCACACAGTTTCAGTGCCTACACATACCCCATCACCAGTGGCTATAGCAGAGGAACAGCTTTCATTTGGTGCACAGGGAAATGTGGTAACCTTGCCTACTGTGTCCAGTCATAGTAGGCATTTCTGGATGTCTGGCAGGGCACCACATAGGCGGATGTCCCAGGGTGCTCATGGTAGGGCCGCTGGACATCATGCCCCTGGCATAGGTGACATAGCTGGTACCAGCAAGCGCATGTTTCAGGCTGTCATGGCAGTGCTGGCACATATGGAACGTTACACCAGACAGGGCCTGAGGCTGCAGAGGGCTGCTCTTGCATCTGTAAGTGACAACCTCCATGAACTGTCGGGTGCCATCCGTGCTTATACCGAGCACACAGATAGATGGCATGATGAGATGATGGCACTCATCGAATGTGGTGTGCCCTTGCTTCAACGTGTGGTGGGGATGTGGTGACGCCTGTGTGGAAGTGGGCCAGCAACACCAACAGCTGGCAGTCAACGTGGATGTGCTAGGACACCAAGATGCTCCCATAATGGCAGTAGCAGCCCCAGCATTGTGGAGGGAGTGCTGTCCACACCACACCACAGCAGGATACATGCATGTGGTCCTAATCAGTCCCAAGAGGGACCTGGTACCAGCAGACAATTGTCATCAGCAGGTGAGAGTAGCACATCGAGGCCTGTACCTGGATGTGCCCGTGGAGCCCCTGGCAAGCACAGTTCACATGTCCATGGCTGGAGGCAGTGAACTGCACACCCTGCCAGGTATGGTCTGTAGCTGTCCATAAACACCTGTGTAGGGCAGCCACATGGCAGAACTGTGTGCATGCATACCCACACATGATGCAAACACACCTAGGGCAACCCCATAGCTACACACACCACATCATCTTGCCCAGCTCTCCACAGTACACCCCTCACCCACACACATGGTGTCAAATGTATGGCCACCCTTGGCCTCTGGCAAACCAACATCACATTCTGTGCATATGATGATACGTGTGCCACATCCCTGTCATCCATACCATCAATGCAGAGACAGGCTGATATGGTTCTGATGCACACAGTGACTGTACAACAGTGTACCACTGTACTGCAGTGTAACATGTTGTAGGGAGTAGAGTGTAATGCATATATGGCAGGTAGTGTAGCCACCCAGCAATGATGCCTTATAGCTGTTAGCAACACTGGTTGGATGTGATCTCTTTAATGTTATCCATATGTGTTGTAGGTGTACATGTGGCAGCACTAGGATGCCCTGTGCATATGATGATACCTGTGCCACATCTCTGTCAACCATACCATCAATGCAGGTACAGGCTGATATGGTTTTGATGCACACGGTGACTGCACTACGGTGTACCACAGTACTGCAGTGTAACATGTTGTAGGAAGTAGAGTGTAATGCATATATGGCAGGTAGTGTAGCCATCCAGCAATGATGCCTTATAGCTGTTAGTAACACTGGTTGGATGTGGTATCTATAATGTTATCCATTTGTGTTGTAGGTGTACATGTGTCAGCACAAGGATGGTCTGCACTCATATTCCACAATGGGATATGTCACTGTGGTGATAGCATGGCTGTGACATATCTGGAGTACAGTTGAACACATGTCACAGGTTACTAAACTGGTTATTGCCTGTGCCACATGGATGGGTTGCCTGCTCATGCATGTATACCATGCAACCTGATGTAGACCCATCCACATACACGCACACTGTCACTTGGCAACACTGGGAGTAGACACCTACCTAGCTAAGTAGTGATACTGAAGTGTGTGGCTTAGATTGCACACACCACACAGCATTTATGGTGAGGTGTGTCCCAGGTTACATGTTACATGCAGAACATCCCCAGACATGTACAGTATGCTAATGGGGGTTGTGATGGGTGTATAAGGACAATATGTAGTGTGACATACTGTCATATACACATTTACAAAACACATAACAGCCAGACACACATACGAGATACCAGGGCCTGTCGCTGCTAACTAACCTGACCGTGTGTCCAATGTGCTACAGGTAGGCTGCACACATCACATGCATAACTGGCTTGGATTGTGGTAACAGTTACCTGTATGGTTGACGGTGACAGTGGTAGCCATAATGTGGTACATGGGACATATACCGGGTGTACTTTGGTGTAATGACACTGTACACAGCACCCACATCCCCCAGTGGATATTGTACTCCCTGAAACCCATGAGAACACTCTGCCATACCCACCATCACACATTGGCCATGACTGCAATACAACCCATAGTATACCCCAACAGTGGTACTACAGGGATATGCATCTCATGCACATGCTACACACATAGTAGGGTGTTGTATTGTCATGCCTCACCTATGAGCAGCAACAACACTGTCTGTACTACTGTGTGGCAATGGGTATTGTAATAGGAGTATGTGGCCTCGGAATGCTGTCCCCAACAGATATACGGACATGCACACTTACATGCACATGCCAGAACACAATGGGTATCCCATGCCTATCACCCCATTTGTAAAACACTGTTGTGCTGGTACTGCAAGGCTTGTGTAGCCAGTATGGGAGGGAGCTTTACAGGGTACATGTAATGTCCCATACAGCAGCAGCCACAACTTACTTTGGCAATGGGTGTTGCATTGGTTGTGAAGGCCCTCATGGAATTCCCAAGTACAGGTGTCCTAACATACAGACACTGCTATACTCAGTCATGCACACGTACACATGTGTTAGTACAGGGGTGCATCCCTACAGGTGGTCATAGCTGTCTACCTAGCTATTGTCCAAGGGGAGATGGGTTGTGTAGGGGTTGTGTGTACAGTGTTATCCTGCCACCTGCCAGGTGGCAGTGGGCATCTATCAACAGACACTACTATCATGACCCTCAGGGTGTGAGTAACATGCATCAGCCAATCCCACACATGGCCACTGAGGTGATTAAGTTGACATGTACGCAACATGCATTACAACACATGGTTATTGTCTGTGATGGTGACCTGTACCCAAGCATGTTTGGCTGACTGTGGTAGTGACACTGCCTTAACCTCTCTGTATCTGACAGCCCTAGTTCTGCCCAGCAACAAAATAAACAACCCTTGAACCCAGGACCTTGTACACTAAAGTCACAACACTTACCCACTTTGCTATGACCATTGTAAAGACAGCTGTTGTTTTACCAATATAGCTGGCAATACACATATTGTGTAGTAGTGAACAATTGCCTTTACTTCCTAAATTGTGTTGTCCTTGTTATTAATATGACTGTTGCATCACATACATTGTTTTATCATAATGTACACATAGCAGATACATACGGTGAGATACATCTGGGAGGGTATACACAACTGTGAGGTTTACACATGACAGGAATATGGTTATATACATATAATAGGTCTATATATGTCTACATGTCAATACACATGTATACTCATACATATGTCTGCATACACATCTGTATAGTGCAACATATATATGGCCATATGTACATCTCTTCTTATGTGTATATATATATATATATATATATATATATATATATATATATATATATACACACACACACACACACACACATATATGCATATATAGATATATAGCTATATATGTATGCACATCCTATGTGTACAGTTATGCCTAGTTATGTTGGTATATATGTAGATATGTGCAACTATATCTGCATACATATTTATTCTGATATACCTACTACTGTCAATATATATGTAGATACCCATAAGTATATGTGCATATGTATCTCTATCTGTATATGTGTAGACATATATTGCTCTGTATATGTATATATCTGAGTGTTTATATGTATATATATATATATATATATATATATATATATACACACACACACACACACACACACACACACACACATATACATATCCATCTATGTATGTTGACATGTATATGTTTATATATCTATATAAATATAGGGATAATTAGATATACATATATGTTCACCATATGTCCTAAACATGAAGTGGAGCCCTACCTCAGCCCCAATAGTCCCAACATTGTAGTGCAAGGGGATGTCAGGTATGTATTATAGGTATATTTACAGACTATTGCTACTGTAATAGGGATTGTCTTCACAGACATGATGTGTGTGTGTGGGGAGGTCACATCTGCTTTTAACATGTGCACCATTGGCTACTGACAGATATCCTAAGGACAGCATAGTACAGTACCGCTGCTAGCATGGTAATGCTCCTGTGAACTACAGCAGATATATGGCCAATATATGTGGACAGTCTGACATACTCTGGACAGTCCAGAGGTATACACAGAACCCCTTAGTGCAATACATGTGGACCAAGCCTGACAATGTGGATGTTAACAGCCATTTAGATGGGTATAACATGTAACTACTGGTAACCATTTACCCCCATAGGTTATGCATTCACACACCCCTGTCTGTCCTGACATATAATAGCCCCTGGTACAGAGGTGCCATGGCCACATACTACCCACTAGTTATTGACATACATATGTACAGCATCCCACTGCTTTGTCTGACATGCATGACTGTTATTGTGGCCTGGCAGCATTACATCTGGCAAGTATCTGGACATGACATCTCACTGGGTAAGTACACTAAGCTACTAGGCATGTAACAAAGCACTGTGCAGACTACAGGCAGACTGGTTCAACACTAGCCTACATTTCCTATGGGGGAATACACATGTACCTGCATATATAGCAGGCTCTACAGGCATGTCACAGCACAGAATAACAGACATCTGTGTGAAAGTGCATAACCACAACCAATGTGAACACAAACACAGTCACATATGGTAATATTACAGTATATGGACTATCTGTTCAACACCATCCTCATATATGCCTCTCACACACTACCCCTACATATACTGGGCCACTACACAGTGTAGTCCAATGCCTGTCTGTGGTATGGGACATGTGTTTGGCCCTACAAACATGTAAGCCAATAGGGTTACATACAGTGGAGCAGCATGTAACATCATATAGAACAGGATCAAGAGCAATGACATCCACCATGGTCTGTACACAGGCCAAGGCAAATATTAACAATACGCACACTGTTGACAATCACCATAAGTACACAGACCTCAGTACTGTACACACAGCCACAGAATGTCCAGGTTATGTCATCAAATATAACCCTTACTATACATAGCATGTGTAGCAGTCTGATATCTCACTGGCTTTTTATCAAATATAATGTAAATAAATATGGTGTACAGCACATATGCACCTCTTACTGCATGGCATATGTACAAAAGTTGACAGAGCTGTGGCTGGAGGCACAAACACAGGGCCAATATTGAGATGTTGCTGTGATAACCTCATACATTTACTGTTGTAACAGGGTTTGTTGCAATATATGTTCTATCAGGGATATGAAGTCAGTAACTCTCATGGTTGTCACCATCTACAGACTGCAATCCTCACACTAATTTCTGCAATTCACAGATAGGTGCTCTGTGGGAAACACAAGAAACAAAAGGCACCACACACTGCCCAGTCTGCAGATGACCCTACAGATGGGGGTTTCCTCATAAACATAGCTATGACATGACAGGTATTAAAACATGTAGGACAGCCATATCCACACACACCCTGTAAAACCAACATTACTCCAATTGCAGTATAGCAGAACTCACAGTCTGTAGTCAAGTCAGGCACATCCCCCTCCTGTGTGTTGGCCTGTTTCCACAGCGTATGTTGTTAGAGGTAAATCCCCAAATCCATCTGTGATGTTGTTTGCCAATCAACAGATCTGGTTCCTGCTCAAAATGCATGAAAAGGCCCAACACCAACATGATGTTCCTAGATATTGGAGTGTGTTAGACCAGCTAGAGGAAGGCTGCAATTTATGCAGAGGCCATCAGCTGATCATGAGCATCACTTACAATATACATGCTACTGCCTAAGCAAAGCAGGTGTAGGTCTCCACCTCCACCAGAGAGGGAGTGAGAGAGGCAGACAGAGGCAAAGTAAAGCCAGGGAGGGGTGGGAGAGTAAAACGTAAGCATGTTTGTGGCACACACCTACCAGCATAGGGTATCAAACCCCCGACAACTATGTAGTGCTATCACATTTCTATGCAGTTATCGGATGCACCACATAGGTTACATGCTGAGTGGCTCTTAAAACATATATGTGATGGTGAGTGTCATCTGCAACAGGGATATGGTAGCTATACGGTAGGAGTAGTACACATGCCTGCCCGCATGAACAGGTGACAGTATCAACACATGTTGTTTGCACAAATTAGCATCAGATGTGCCAGTCCTGGCCTCATGTGGTGGGAACTGGTAATGGACAGCAGGATTACCCTGCACCTACATTGATAGCATAATACCAGCATTCCCTGGTGTCAATGGCATCTATCCATATAAGGCATGTTTTCAGCCATGGTATGTCCTTTGTGGGTCACATGTGATGCCACCACAGGTGTTGCAAGTGTCCAGTGGGGAACAAGGGGAAGGTGCAGTGTCGGTATGTACATGCCTATTGGACAAATGGACAGGGTGCCATGCCCTCTGTAGCACAATGCAATCACACCATAGTTACTTTCAGTGGGCAATATGCAGGGCACTAACAACGTAGTGGCTGTTGCCTATTCAAATGTGTGCGTGTATGAGACATGGGTTAAGAGTGTTCACTGGGTAATACTATGGTTGCTAACTTTGTTTGCCTGGCCTTGATGTCACATGTATGTGCATGGATTTGCACCCCAGCCCCTCGGCTATTTCACATCTGTTATCCCTGTATGGTGGACATTGTGATACATACTAGGGCCACCATATAAGAAATTTGCAAAACCCACTCCACATTGAGCCCAGTTGTTACACACTCACAGGATATGAGTTACAAACATAGACACACACACCTGTCATTTCTGGGATTAGAACTCCTACCTAATTAGTTTATTACACTACAGCACTACGCAGTTATAGGACGCACCATGGAGATTACTGGAGTACTCCTCCCCCAAAGGTGTATTTCACATTGGATGACATCAGCAGGATTGCCAAAGTAGGGCATTTGGATTGTAGTGAGTGTGGCTAGGCTAAAATGCATTGCTCCCTACACAGACATTAAAACACACACAAAACATCCACAACTGACATGTATTGGAATAGAACCCCTACCAGAGTTCTATATCACACTACAGCATGAAGCTGTTATAGGATGCACCACATGGATTACTGGAGTAGTCCTTCCCCAAAGGTGTATTTCACAAGGAATGACATCAGCAGGATTGCCAAAGTACGGCATTTGAATTGTAGTGAGTGTGGCTAGGCTAAAATGCATTGCTCCCTCCACTGACATTGAAACACACACACACACACACACACACACACACACACACACACACACACACACACACACTTGCCATGTCTGGGATTAGAACTCCTACCTAATGAGTTAATCATACTACAACAGTATGCAGGTATAGGATGCACCACAGAGATTACTGGGCTACAGCTTTCCAAAAGGTGTATTTCACAGTGTATGACATCAGCAGCCTTGACAAAGTAGGACATTTGAATTGTAGTGAGTGTGACTAGCTTAAAAAGCATTGCTCTCTATACAGATGGTGACACACACACACACACACACACACACACACACACACACACACACACACACACACACACACACACACACACACACACACACACACAGTTTCTATATCTGGGATTAGAACTCCTACCTAACTAGTTTATTACACCATGGAGATTACTGGAGTACTCCTCCCCCAAAGGTGTATTTCACATTGGATGACATCAGCAGGATTGCCAAAGTAGGGCATTCAGATTGTAGTGAGTGTGGCTAGGCTAAAATGCATTGCTCCTTACACAGACATTAAAACACACACAAAACATCCACAACTGACATGTATTGGAATAGAACCCCTACCAGAGTTCTATATCACACTACAGCATGAAGCTGTTATAGGATGCACCACATGGATTACTGGAGTAGTCCTTCCCCAAAGGTGTATTTCACAAAAAATGACATCAGCAGGATTGCCAAAGTACGGCATTTGAATTGTAGTGAGTGTGGCTAGGCTAAAATGCATTGCTCCCTCCATTGACATTGAAACACACACACACACACACACACACACACACACACACACACACACACACACACACACACACACACACACACACACACACTTGCCATGTCTGGGATTAGAACTCCTACCTAATGAGTTAATCATACTACAACAGTATGCAGGTATAGGATGCACCACAGAGATTACTGGGCTACAGCTTTCCAAAAGGTGTATTTCACAGTGTATGACATCAGCAGCCTTGACAAAGTAGGGCATTTGAATTGTAGTTAGTGTGACTAGCCTAAAAAGCATTGCTCTCTACATAGATGGTGACACACACACACACAGTTGCCATGTCAGGGATTGGAACTCCTACCTAACTAGTTTATTACATTACAGCAGTACGCAGGTATAGGACCTGCCATAGAGATTACTGGGTTAGAGCTTTCCAAAAGGTGTATTTCACAGTGTATGACATCATCAGCCTTGACAAAGTAGGGCATTTGAATTGCAGTGAGTGTGACTAGCCTAAAAATCATTACTGTCTACACAGACACAGTTGCCATGTCTGGGATTTTAACTCCTACCTAACTAATTTACCACACTACAGCTGTACGCAGTTATAGGAAGCGCCAAGAAGATTACTAGCCTACACTTTTCACAAGGGTGTATTTCAAAGTGGATGACCTCAGCAGGCTTGTCATAGTACAGTTATGGGGAGGGCAGTGTGTGTGCATGGGCCATAACCCATTCATCTAGAGGTTGACACACCAAATGCAGGCACATGCAGGGTTATATTCCATAGATACATGCATAAAGCTGCTAGATGACTACTTCCTTGTACAGTCATGTTGCACAGCTAGCACTTGCACCACATAGTCCATGATGCTGACAGATACCAGTGGCTAAGGTCTACAGTGAGTGACATCTGAACCTCATGTGGTTGTAGCCATTTGGCTGTGTGCTGGGTGGAACTGGACTCATAATGGATGGCCCCTTGTGACAGTCACTCTCTTCCACAAAGCTGTGTATGTCTACTTTTGGCTTATTATAGTGTGTTGTCTTTGGATATATGCCTGAATTCCTACCCAGTGTGTGTGCAAAGCATGAGTGCTGCATACTGAGAAATGTCTGCACTAACATCTGCAAATGCCATATATGTCTGGTTCACTGTTGTTTGCAGACATGGCCTTCATTAGTTTAAGTGTGTGAGTATGCCCAGTATGACCTTTTGGTATGTTGTTGGCTGACATTGACTTAATTTCTCTAAGTGTGTGAACATGCCCAGTATGCTCTTCTGTAGTGAATGTGTGGATCAATTCTAGGTAGTTTGTATTGCAGTTCAGACATTTGTGTTGTACACCTACAGGTAGCATACTGTTTCTACAGGATATCCATCTATCATTTGGTAATATGGGGAATAACTGTGCAGGGGATAGTGTGTACTGTAGGTGATTGTGTCTGTGCTGCTTCAGCTGCATGGTACTGCTGTTAGCAGTGATATTCAGACATGTGTACTGTTATACACAGTAATGTTTTCTGTCCTCATGTACTGTCAGGTGAACATTCTTGGTAACAGTGATGACTTGGGGGACAAGGGTGACTGCAGCTGTGTCTGGTATTGTGGGCAGGCATCTATGTATTCATGGTAAGTTATGGCATTCTGGAGGGGGAGCTGCAGACACTTGGTGCTGGGTTTGTGTATTCAGTTCAGCACCTTGGTACAGTGCTGGCAGAGAATCCCATATTTGTCCACCCATCAACATGGCAGTATTGCCTTATCTTGCTGTGGCAATGCCTCACAGCTGTACAGATTTACACGTTAGCCAGAGGTAGGGGCCATGGCTCAGAACATTTACCCTATTGTGGTGTACGGGCAGGTGTTTAGCCACCCATTTATGTGTTTACAGCCTTGGATAGTGTGCACACAGCTTGGTGTCAGACCCTGCACATTCCATACTGCCCATGCTCCCACACCCCCTCTGTTATTCTAACCTCTCCCATACATTATGCATACATTCTCTGATATTTTCCTTAAGGGTATCACCACATCACAGGTGTGTGTTAGTGTTGCTCCACAGTTCCTGCAGTGGGACATGGTGGACATGTTACTGTGGTTTGTCCACATGGCCTTGCATATGGCTTAAATGGAGTGTGTTATGTTGTTATTTGGGTGTCCATTACATAACATGCATTGGCAGTACATGTTAGACACGGACCTTTGGCAGGCGCCTGTGGGGCATTAGGTGTTGATGCAGCCCAGATATGGCAGGTCATTGCATTCTGTCAGTCCTACTTTCCCAGACCACCATACAGTATATTCCCCTGGGGTGACAGGGTAGATGTGATAGTTGTTCATGCCAATACCTTCTATCAGTCTTGATCAGGTGGTTTGGATGCTGGCAGGGTGCTACCTACAGCTAGGGGCATACATGCATGGGACACCTGCACTGCATTCTGCAGTCTTCTGCTATTGCCATATACAGGTGGGGGTCATACTGTACCCATTCCTCACAGCAGGGGAAACTGCCAGAGAGGTGTCTGTGGGTGTTGTTTGCATGGCTGGGTGCACGTGTGCTATGGACACTATTTGCATCTCACACACAGATATGCATGGGGCATTACAGTTATGCTAGCATGTGCAGGTACATCAGCTGATTCCCAATACATCAGTCCTACCTCCTTTGTGATCTGCAGGTGTTCAGGCAGACATCACCAGTATCCCCTACTACAGGTCCTGTTACTGTGATGCATATCTATATGTACAAATCCAAGGTTGTCACCATTTCACAGTTACACAATATATACTGTATGTCTGGGGTACTTTCCCCTGTGTACTGCTTGTATATCTAGCCCAACAGCCATGCCATGTCAGTCTTTCAGATGGTGACACATACTGCCACCATATACTTACAATGGCTTACTGCTAGCATGTGTTATATTGGTGGGGATTGTCTTTGGCACTGCAATCATTAAGGCTTGTCCCTGTTATCAGCAGTAATGGTCAATGGCCACCAGGTCTTACCTCAACATGCATACACACTGACCACTGTCACACACTATGAAACACACACTATCCTAACACACACAGACCTGCATATTCTGCAAATGCTACAACCTATCCTGCTACCTTGGCTACCTCTGGCCATCTGTGCTCAACTCATATGTATCTACTCATACATGTTACTACATTTCTACACAGGATTAGGGGGGAACACCTGAGTGTCACTACATTTCTACACTGGACTGGGGGAAGGGGCAGACTTGTCTCTTTCCACATGACTGTTACTACAATTCTACGCAGGATTGGGGGGGCACACCTGATTGTTACTACATTTCTACATAGGATTGGGGGGGCACACCTGACTGTTTCTACATGTCTACATGGGAGTGGGAGGGCACACCTGACTGTTACTACATTTCTACATAGGGTTGTGGGGGGACACACCTGACCATTTTTACATTTCTATACAGGATTGGGGGGGCACACCTGACTGTTACTACATTTCTACACAGGATTGGGGGGCACACCTGACTGTTTCTACATTTCTACACATGATTGGGGGGCACACCTTACTGTTTCTACATATCTACATAGGATGGGGGGCACACCTGGCACTTGCACACATTTGCTATGACTGGGCTGGTATGTCAGGTACTCCATTTCATTCTGTATTCTAACCTATCATACTGACTAGAGGCATATACTACAGGTCTTAGCTTTGGTTGTCCTACATATTAGTGACTGACATCCTACCCTTCAGAACTAACATCCCACTGCCTGACCAGCTGTAGTCCATCTGTGTAGGCCTGGGGGGAGGTTACACAAAGGCATCATTCAGAGGCCATAGCACAGGCTCTGTTTGGTTTGTCTACACCAGTCCTGTTGGCTGAGACTGTTGTTGGGTATGTGAACCTCCCTGACTGGCATGTGTGAGTCATATGGACACACATGTCACCCAGCACATTTCTTGTCATGGGTTCTGTCACCCTTTGTAGCACTGGCTACTATTGTGACTCCAGTATGTGTTACAGATGTTGTGGTGCCACTATGGGTGTCTACTATCTGCTGCCATAACATTCAGCCACCCAATTCCTTTGCATGCTCACACCCATACCATAGATACAGGTAATGACACATTCTACTCCATTTGGCAATTGGTAGGTTGATTGACTTACCTTGTGGGTGTGCTAGGATCAAGGATGGTACTGGAGGGCTGCCTATGTTGGATGCACATAGTACACTCCCTATATATGGTTGAGCACAGGTAGTGTCATGTTTGGCATCCCTTTTACTGTATGTGCGAGTCAGAGAGAGGTGTCATTCCCTGAGTCCCTACTGTGTCAGTGTATGTGCTATGCTTTGTCTATTTGCTATGGCCAGGGCATATGGGGCATGCCTCCATCTGCCTACTGGAGCAGGCTCAGGTTGTTTCTCCTCTGAGTCACTCTGTGCCTGTGCAGGCCTTGGCATTGGTGGGGAGGGGGGGCTATGTGGCCCTGCCCCATGCTCTTCCTTTTGCAGCTGTTTCCACAGGATCATATTGTGTAGCATGGCACATGCCATAACAATTTGAGTACATGTAGCTGGTGAGTACTGCAAGGCTCCACCGGATGTATCCAGACACTGGAACCGTGACTTGAGCATCTCAAGCACATGCTCTATTATAAGTCTGGTCTGTGCGTGTGCCTCATTATGGCATTTTTGTTCAGGTGCGTGTGCATTTCTGATGGGTGTCATCAGCCACAGCTCCAGTGTGTAACCAGCATCCCCCACTAAGTGACCGTAGGGGATGTCCCAATTGGCAAATCTCTGGTACAGCTGGGTCAGATGCCAAATGTGGGAATCATGATAGCTTCCAGGGCAGCCAGCACACACATTCATTATAATGCCCTGGGCATCACACACGACCTGGCAGTTGATGGAGGGGAGGCCCCTTTGGTTGATGTAGGCCCTACCCTGATCACTGGGTGGTGCTTTGATGCATATGTGCGTGCAGTCTATAGCACCCACTACCTCAGGGTATTTTGCTATTTGGTGGAAGAGACGCATATTGCTGACCAACACCTCACAGGTGTTGAGGAAATATACGTGCTCACTGGCATGTGCTGTCATGGCATCCAGGAACTGGTGGAATACTCTTGATGCTGATGCCTGTGAGATCTCCATGATAGCCTCAGTTGAGCTTTGGGTGGTACCTGTGGCTAATATTCCTAGCCCTACACATATCTTGGTATCCACTGGGATGGGATCCCCTCGGTCAGTTCAGTGTGTCAGGCATGGCCTGCACAACTCAACAATTTTCTGTAGGAGGTCCCTGTCCACCCCATAGTGCTCCACTATCTCCAGCTCATGTAGCCCCTGGTAGGTTACCCTGTGTCTGTACACTCTTCTCCGTCTCCTCATTGTGGGTTAATCAGCAGCATTCACATCCTCACCACCCTCAGCCTCTTGCCCATGTTGTTCTATGTTGCCTGCTGCAGCCCCTATCATTTTGTAGTTTTATTTGTTAAAAGTTCCCCACTTGTATACACCAGTGGTGTAGAGTATGAGAATAACCAGAGGGGAAGGTGTTTGCATAGTTTACAGTAGTGTTCTGGGCTGGGCTGGTCTGCTGACTGTGTAATTGACTGATTCTGATACATTTCACCTGCCAGCTATTCTGGTTCTCCTTGATTATCTTCCTACTACTGTTTTCCCTTCCATTGCCTCCCTGTTTAAGCCCGGGGGTGCACCATGCAAACAGAGTGCTCAAATGTGCACAGAGCTGCTATTTCCTGGTTTAACTTTTTTTTCTTCCTTTAAAACCCGGTGTACGGTTCCCAAACCTGCTTAGGCAATGTAAAGAGTGCTCGGCAGATCAGACACACACCCTAGCTTAGCACATGCTTAGCTGTGCTAAGCTAGGAGCAAACCCAAGCCACAGGGCTCCAATCCACTTACAGTATGCCTGACACACACCCCTATGATATCAGCTACCTCCTAGGCTTGCACCAAGCTATTCCTACTCTTACACTGTTGGGACCTGGCTAGCATGCTGGGGAAAACTGAGATTCGCTATCATTCCCCTCATTTGCATAGGATTGCCTGCTAATGCATAGTTACATGTCTCACACTGAGCCTCCCCCCTTAGCAACCACTACTCACTGACCATGTTGTCTTCTGCCTTGACTTGCATGGCAGAATAGTGATTTTAGTTAGAATGATTATTTTCAGTTTATCATTATTTTCCTTCCGATCCCGTTTGCGCGCCACTGCCCCACACTTAAACAACCGAGGTCGGCTAAAAAAAAAAAGTTGATTTTTTAAAATTTTTTTATGTTGTTTGCAATGCCAATGGCCTTATACCTGGCCATTGGCATGCTTCCTGACGGATATGCAACCTTTATTTGGAGCTGTCATGGCTCCGTTTTGGATTTTGCAGAAATGTACTCGGTTACTAACCGAGTACATTTCTGCAGATTGCACTAATCCTGCATGGCCGGTTGCAAGCTTTCTGGATCGCAAATTCACCTCATTTGCATGGATTTCTCCTGCAAATGGGGTGATTTGCATACAGTGGCTTAGTCCATGCAGGACTAGTGCTGGAGCGGTCATGCACACCTCTGCAGGCTGTTCCTGGATCACACAGCAGACATATTGCCTGCTTGAGCTCCTGCACCAATCATGCACACTGTGCAAGACATACAGAATCTGGGGGAGTATTTGTGTGTTGAGATCTTCAGTTTGGAGCTATCATGGTGGAGCCCTCTGGCCATTTTAAAATACCTTCATCTGCATAAATGCTCATGGTTTGTTTCTTACAAGGGCTTCTATAATATTTATCCAATAGATTTAACCTGCATTGTTAATTGAAATATTCCTGTTTCTGCGTGTTGCCATTCATAGAACTGTAATAATTTGGTAATGAAATCTTGATCTATTTCAGAACAACTTTAATTTTAAGAGTGCACTAACAGCACCCTTTGAAAAGTGGTCAGTGCACCTACCCACAGAATTTGGCTTTTAATTTTCAATTCTTCTTTTCCTCATTTGGAGAAACACACATGCATCAATCACTTTTAAGCTGTTTGAAGTATGACAGAAATAGATGATGGTGTTTCAGAGTTACAGATTAAACGTATAATTTTATTTTGATATATAGTCTTGGCTAGACCTACCATGTTATTGCTGGATGGGACAAAATGTGACACATATTTGTAATTTAATGCTGCAAATCGATTCTCATAATAAAAAGACTTCACAGTAGTATTTATGAGTACTTCTGTTTTGGAATGTAATATACAGTAGCTTCAAATCCATGTTTGGTCAAAATCATGTTAAAAACTGACAGCATCCTCATATTAACTTAAGCTGTGAGCAGCAACATTCTAGGTAATGTATTATGATTCCATGTTATTTACAACATTAATGAGTAACACATACTCTTGGCATAATTTACACACTCATGGTAAATTCTTAGCTTCTAAATGCCACTCATAAACTTGACAGGGATGTGTGTGCTACCTATCAAGATGATTCTTTTCAAAACGTGAGATTTAAAAGTAGATGTCCAAGACACTTTTTTCAGAAATATTTAATGGTTTGTCCACTGTGTTTTATGGTGAGTGCACAGGATGTGATTTTACATTGAACATTATGTCATAAGCATAAATGTCAGAACAGAACAAACGCTGGTATTCTAAAGCTGAGATGGGAACAGGAGCTCTCTTGTCATTTCACAGCACTGGAAAGCAACCCTATCTCACAGGTGGCCAGATGTGTCATCTGGGAATATTTAAAACTGCACATGCAATTGACCTGGCACACACATGCATTTGTAGACTGACCTAGTCTGAAAGGATTTTGTCTGCTGGGAACTAACACCACCCATATTGCATGGGACAGAACTGTAAGACAGAATTGAGAGACATGTTTAGAAATTTATAAGCCTGTGATTAGAAAATAAATATTTCAAATGTGTGAACCATGCTATATTGAAGAAAGCAGATGTGAGAACTAAATGCATTGCTGTCATTTTATAACTTCTAGTCTTTTTTATGCTCTGAAATGTTTTTTGTCACAATGCAGCAGTACAGATTTGGCACTATTTGTGATTTTCCTTCTGCGTGAGAAATAGCTTTTCAAAACTTAGCCGAGACAAGGTTGCATCTGTTTTTTCTCAATTACTCCCAAAGTGGCAGTGTCAAGGACACCCATCACTGCTAATGTTGCACACTGTAATTTTTATGTTAATGTCAGACACCACTATCTACATTCACTGTAAGAAACTGATGAAATAAACCAAAAATTTACTTTGGATTTGCATTCCATGACTATGAGGTCCTGCTTTATTGAAGCATGGAATTAAACTAAAATTAGCCAAAAGATGTTTGTATTTTATTAAGCCTAGACTGAAACACATCACTATCTTTATTATCATTGTTTAATGGAAATATACAAATATATATATATATATACACATAGAGAGAGAAAGGGGTGGAGAATACATCTGATAAATGAGAGGCAAGTGTTATACAATGATGGACTATCAGATGTAGCACTAATTCAATATTTGATATAAAACTGTGAGTTGGAAAGGTATCCTGAGGCAAAGCTTACTTCAGCTATGAAAGCAGATATTTACATTGTTGTGTAAGCCATTTCTAAAACCAAATACAAGCAAAATAATATTGCATCTGTATCATTTATGCATTTCCTGCCACAAAGTGAAGAAACAAATGAACAAATTGTTATTACAGGTACAATGTTTACTTAACTGAAAGTTGTAGAAAATGACAACATTTATTGTTACTGCAGAATCAAAGTTTGTTATTAAACCTTGACCAGGATTGATATAAATAAGCAATGATGGAATCAGGTCATTTGGCCAAGCAGACTGCAGGTTCTGACAAACAAACTACCATGTGGGCTGATGGGTAGACAGTGGAATGGTTCTGATCTCTCCCAAGTGATAACAGAAACAACAAAACAGTAGCAGGGAAAGAATTAAATAAAAGATGATTAGGCAGTAACTGCTGAATGTTATTTCTAAGCAGCAACATGCCTCTCAACCTCTTAGTACAAGAAATATAGACATAGCAAAAAATAATGGGGTACAAAGTCCCAACAAATGGATACATTTCAATTATTGTACTTATACACTTAGAATGTTCGTTGTTTTTAGAATAACATGTTTTGCTTTAGCATGTATTTTCTGAAGGATATGAAGTCTGAAATTCAAATGTATGTTGTTATTTAGTGACTTCAATCCTCAATGGTTTGCCCGAAAATCTCAAATTGTACTAAGAACAGAACAATAGTATCAGGCAAAAATCTAGATGGTTGAGAGGTATGGGCAGCAAAGATGAGAAAAGGTGTAAGAAGCTCATTATAAAGAGAGAGAGAGAAGATAAAATGCAGACATGAGGTTACGATGAAAGATTCTTAATGTGTAGTGTGAACACAAAAGCGGAAGTTGATATTAAAGCAACACAAGTTACTGAAGGAAAAACTCCAATCTATTTACTGTTATTGATATATTTATTTAGTTAACTAGTTAATTATTATTTTATTTAGTTATTTAATTTTCTTTACCAGGCCAGAGCACTAATCAGGTTTGACTATTTGCAGGCTCAGGCCGGGTTGCATACGTAGTAGCAATACTAAAGTAAGATTAAAGGTATAACTAAATTATACATTATATTGACATAACATAGATGTAAAAAAACATATGCACTTATTTATAAGAAGGTTTAAGAAGAAGCAGAATCAGGATTCTGCATAATATAGGTGTTATAGGTGAGGTAGATGTGGTCCAGCCAAAAGAATGGACATATTATATGCAAGTATGGAGGGAAATTATAACAGAAAGAGAGTATACATTGGGAAATACTAAGTGCTGCAATAGAAGAGTTAGTAACAGCAACAGCAGAGGTGGATATTAGATATATAGTAGAGAATGGACAGGGCAGATGGGGAAGCAGTGAGTATGATATATATATATATACTGAAGAGGTTAGAAGATGATGCAGTCACGGTTTTCTGGGATGAATGTAACAGTATGTTACAAGACCAATATTCTGACATGAGTACTTTTACTGTACAGTGAGGTATTGTTTGAAATGAGGTCTGAACTGTTTGTAATCCATGATTTCGTAAGATCGGGTGGCAATGACTGCCACAGTTTAGGGTCAAGAACAGAGACGCTATAGTCTGTGGAATGAAGTAGAATGAAGTTTAGTGGATAAAGCTATGAGGCACTATGGTTTGTTAGGTCATTGTGTCGGCTAGATGTAGTTAGTCTCATAGTTAGTGAGGATGATGTATCTTGACATAGGATTCTGAGGAGAAGTGAAGTATGAAGAGGGCTGGTTCTACCTAAAATGGTTAGCCAGTTTGCCTTTTCCAAGATGTTGTAGTGATGTTCATGGCAAGGAGAGTTGGTGATGAAATAGATGATTTTATTAGAAATAGAGTATAGGGCAGTAGTGGTTTTTTGTAAGGCAGTAGCAAATTGGGCTAGGCTACATTCAAATACCTTTGCATAAGGCTGCTCTAGCAGGTTGAAAGAGGAAATGAGATATGTTTTGGGCCCAGAATAGGAGTCAGTTGACTTTGCATTTGACATTCTGAATGGGGTCTTGGACACCGAGGGATTGTTCAAGCCAAATGGCAAGCTACGTCAATGATGTGGTGGGTATAATTAGGATGTTGTCTTTGATATGATATGGACAGGGCTGGTGGTTTTAGTGAGTTTTTTTAGAACAAAAACAACTGTTTAGTTGTAGAAGGTCAGCATGAAGTTGATTTTGGATTATCTAATAAGAAAGGTTAGATGTATATATGTAACTGCAATCACCAGACTTGAAATCTTCCCTTCCCTCTCTCCTCCTTTATTCTTCTCCCTCCTGCACTTTCCTTACTACTTCTCCCTTTCCCATAAATATGCTACCTACTCTATCTTCCTGTGCATTACAATAATCAACTACTGCTCCTTATATCCCTCCGAATTCCTGCCCCCTCTAATATGATACTAATTTCCTTTCTCTCTTATACCTTTCTCTCTTATCTCCCCTCACACTGTTGCTTGTCAAACTCACTTCTATGAATGTAATACTAGACCATCAATAACATTTCTTCTGTTATTTGCCACTTTGTTCTTACTAACCTCCTCAATACTCACTCCTAATTTGTTTGCCCCACTTGCTAACTTCTTTTACTTTCTACAATTGTTCATCTGCTTAAATTTTTGTATATACTTTTTATTGTACTTATTTTATCTTACTTTACATGCAAAATCTGTACTGTGAATTTTTTTACTTGCAAAATTTGAACTGTGAATTTTTGTTTTACTTGTTTAATTTGTACTGTGGAGCTTTTCATCCCGGGCCTCAGCTGAAAAAGGGAGCAAGCTCAGATGGACTAACCAGGTTGACAAATGTCAAATAAATAAATAAATATAGATAACTGCATCAACAGCATAAAGGAGGAGCTGTAGATAAGGTAAGGGAAGTGACAGTATATTTATAAAAATGGAGAATAGTACTGGTGCAAGAAGTGATCCCTGAGGAACCCCTTAAAGAGCAAACAAAGGCTGTTTCTGATTAGGCAGGCTGAATTTTTAACTGTGGAAGTTTGGTTAGTCCAGAAATCTTTGAACCATTGAGTAATTTCAAAGCTTACACTGATATCTTGTAAGTGGAATAATAGGATGGAGTCATCAACCATGTCAAAGGCCCGGGTGAGGTCAGTGAATACTGCTCCAGTGAGGTTACCTTTATCCATGTTAGTGAGGGTGTCATCAGTGAGAGTCCAGTGAGCAGTCATGGTATTTCTACCTGCCCCAAAACCATGCTACTTCCAAGAAAGTAAGTGGTATTTGTCAGGGTAAGTGGCACATTAGTTTTAAACAATTTTGTTTCAAGGATTTGAATAAGGGTATGTAGATGAGATAAAACTGGAAGGCTGAGGAGGGTTTGTGATTTTTTGGTAAATATCACTAAAGGAGAAACTGCAGTGGAAAAGCAACCAGTAATCTGAACAAACTGCATAGTCTGGGTGAATAGGAAGAAATATATTCTACTTGTGGAAAATACCAAGTAGTCACACAGGGGACCAGAAAAAGCAAAATGAAAAAAAAAAACTGCAGTAAGGCTGTGGTAAAAATCCAGTCAGAATAAAAGTTAAAAGCAACATTTAATACAAATTAAAAACAAAATAAGAAACAAAGTTAAGAGCTTTTGTCCCTCATCATTTCAAAGGGGAAATCATCAGAACTTTATGCAAATTCCTTAATCCAGTTTATTAAATATCCTTGTTCTCTTCAAACAATTCAAGTCTTAAAGGTACAGTGGTAAATACATGTTATACAACTAATCAAGCCCTGATAGCATGAGTAAATACTTTAGTAAAATCACATATATGTTTGCAAATTATTGAATAAAATCAATAAATATGTATTAAAAAAGTAAAAAAATGTAAATATATGTTATAAAAATCTATAAACTCAAAGTGTAATACAACTCTAATACGCTTAAAAGCCCTGTAGGTAGAATCAAGGGTGTAGCCAGGCATACTCCATGCACTCCAATGAGCACACCTTTAGCTGAGCATCACATCACTATGGCTTCTTTTCAGATTACATTATGTCTACAACTATCTAAATTAATACCTCCAACAACGATCTGTGAACAATTGGGGGATTCAATAAATCCTACATGGTAGCAACAAAATTCAGATTTAGTAGGCGCTATGTAGAGGCCCGCACCCCTGTGCCAACAAGGTAAACACCATGGCATGCTAATTTATTTTATTTATTTATTTGACATTTGTTGACTGGGAATGTATTACTGAGCCAGAGCCCTTTTTCAGCGGAGGTCTGGGGAGAAAAGCTCCACAATAAAAAATTATGGTTTACAATAAAAGTACACAGTGAAAAGATTACAGAAGAAAGATATTGTGATTTCTAACCTGAATACAATCTATGTAAGTATACAAGATTTGAGTCTGAGGTATAATCTCTATGTAAATTTACAAGGACTAAAAGCTAAGTAGGATAATCATCCCAAGTTAAACTATATGCTAGCTAGCATTTTCTGAATGAACTAACATACAAAATAACAATCAAAGAAAACAAAAATAACACAGGAAATGAGCAGAGGTTTTACACAAGGTCAAAATATATATAGGCTCATAGATTAGTACTAGGCTAACTGCCCTCATGGGCCATTTTAAGCATAGCCAATTACCCCATATGAGAATCAAACCCTGCAGCTTGTGTTTCTAAGGTAAGCACCTCAACCATTATGCCAACCATTGTGCATTTAGCTAGGCAGTAGTAGAATAGTCAAACATACAATAAAACGTAGTAAACATCAAGTGGGGTGAATTAAAGAATTTTTAGTGTAATGACTAGTGTCAATGCAAGGAGAGGCAGTAAAGAGAAGTGGAAAAGAGGGTAATATTAAGAAAAAAAAGCAGGGAAATAGACAGTGAGGTTGAGTGGGGGAGTTGGGGGAACAGAGAGGTAGGGATGGAGAGGTGTAGTTAAGGGTAATTTGAGCAGTAACAAGTACAGGTAGAAAGTAGGTGTTTTTAGACCTTTTGTTTATGAGCATAAGTTGATTGTCAGAAGCATGTGGGTAGGTGGATATTGGCTAGGTGTTGTTTAAGGGGGATTTAAGCAGTGACATCTCAACTTAGATAGTAGGTGTTCTTTGAACACTTTTTTGAATTCATGTGGATGAGCCATCTGATGGGTAAGGGTAGCTTGTTCCAGGCTAGGGCTGGGGAATAGCTGTACAGGTTTTGACCCATAGTTGTTTTGGGTTTTTATATTACAAGTTGTTCTAGGTTGGCACTCCTAGGGGCTCTGGTGGGAGTGTAAATAGAGGTGAGAGAGGAGATGTCTGAGCAGGTGGAAGGGCTAATTACAGCATAAGCAACTAAATTGCATGCTAATCAACAATCCAACACAGTGGAGCTATACAACAGGCTATAAAGCATCTTTGCAGGCTGTACTGTTTTTCCTGTGAGTTCCAAAACTTTTGAAATACAGCCATGGAAAAGAGTCTACACGGACAGAATGTTAGGGGCTGCTGCTGCTTTAATTCATTTGTATGTGCTACAGGCTGGAGCCAATGCTGCTGTTGCTGCCAATAGGCCTAGTCCGAGAAGGAGAAAACTTTTCAAGCCCCATTTAACTTTTCACAACCTACATGATATGGATTGTAGAGTGCAACAGGGTGGACAGGGACACACTACCAGAAGTGTGCAACCTCTGCCAGCCTCAACTCATACCCGACTGAGGGGAACCCATCTCTGTGAAGACAAAAGATGTGTGCAGCCCTTAGAATCTTAGCTACAGGTACCTTTCAGAGACCAACAGGGGACATGGTGGGGGTGTCACAGGCATCAGCATCCAGGATCCTCTACCAGTTCCTGAATGCTATGCTCCAACATGCCAGTGACAACATATATTTTCCCCATAGTTCTGAGCAGAGGGCCAGAAATCTGTAGGGGTTTTACCATGTAGCACACTACACTGAAGTACTGGGTGCCATAGATTGCACACATATAGAAATTAAGGCACTACAGAGGGAACAGGGTAGGCTCTACATAAACAGAAAGGGCTACCACTCTATCAACTGCCAAGTCATGTGTAATCCCAAGGGAATCATCTTGAAAGTGTGTGCTAGCAACTCAGGCAGTTACCAAGACTCACATATCTGGCACACGTCCAACGGTGCCAGATGTTTGCTGAGGGGGATATCCCACAGGGTCAATTACTGCAGATGAAGGCTATGCACTGGAACTGTGGTTAATGACACCCATCAGAAATGCACACAGACCCACTTAAGAATGCCATAATGAGGCATGTGCTCAAACCAGAAATATCACAGAGCATGTGTTTGGGCTGCTAAAGTCATGGTTCCAGTGCCTAGATACATCTGGGGAGCCCTGCATTACAATCCACAGGCATGTACAGAAGTATTCATAGTATGTTCCATGCTACACAACATAATCCTGAGGAAACAGCTTAAGCAGAATAAGCAAGGGGAAGGGGTACACATCCCACCATCAAGGCTGAAGTCACCACAGTCACAAGCAGATGAGGAGTTGGGGGGGAACCACCAGCTGCTGTGGGTGTAGGCAGATGTAGGTATGCTCAGTATGCCCTTTCATTGGCAAAGAGACAATGCATAGCACACTCCCTCACCACCTAGGGGCCTAAAACCTTCCTCCTACACACATACATATAATAACATTGATGCCAGACAACTCACACAACATTTACTTCCCCATGTATTAGCTCTGTACTGCTTGCATCAAACAAAGTCAGCCCTGAACTACAACCATGTCAACTGCTGCATTTACAAGGTAAGTCTCGAGCCAGGGGTGCATTGTATAATAATACAAATGACTGGCATACCCTTGTATTTCACTAAATGGAACTGTAAGCAAGTAAAACATGGGAGATTGTTACAGAAATTATCTTAACATGTGACAGCAGAGACTTATGTGACTTATATGTGTCAGTTATTAAGTAGTAGGCCTCAGGCATCAAACATTCACACAGTTATACATCTCAAAAGTACTGATGATCACTGCATGCCCTCAGTTTAGCACCATACATTTGTACTGGAAAATCATTAAAGAGAGAAGTTCAAAAGTAATTATACATATTGCATTTTCTAACTTCACAACCCTCACAAGATCATTCACAATAAAGTTGGGAAATTTGAATGCTATCAACTGTCTAACTATCCAAGATCAAGATAAGTCAAAGGTAAAATTACCACTTCAACACCACAAATGCAGATATACTAAGCACTAAGTCAGCTATGTACCCTTAGCATCAGCCACAAAACTTTTGTATCCCTAAATCTGAAAGATAGAAAACAGATATGGCACAGTTATTATCGTTTGCACAGGTTGTTGTGTGTGTGTGGCAGGGGGGGGGGGCAGGAGCCTAAGGCTGACACAAAAGGTTGGTGAGTGTGTGTGAGTAAGAAGGAGAAGCAGGCAGACATTTAGATAAACCAATAAATGGTCTGTGAGACAAAATGAGCTTTAAGCTGCACAGCGGAACCATGTAACTGTTTTGTGTGTGTGTGTGTGTGTGTGTGTGTGTGTGTGTGTGTGTGTGTGTGTGTGTGTGTGTGTGTGTGTGTGTGTGTGTGTGTCTGTTGGGGTACTTCAGGTGAAATTGGTGTGTGAGTATCTGCAGTAATACAGCCAAGCTTTGTGCTGGCTCTACATCTTGTTATGTTGGAAAGGTGTGAGCCATGCATGGCAGAGGTGACAGTTTATCACTGTCATCCCAAACCATGAGAACTGGCTCTGGCAGGAGTTGCACTGGCATGTCCACTCCCACTTTCAGATGCAGTACTGCTACCTGAGCATGGCTGATGTCTGCAGGATGAGCTCCCTTCATGGGAACACCCAGGGCCATGACCCACATCTGGATGTGGACAGCACACTCACTGGTGGAGCAGTGGGAGTACTGCCACTATGGGAGCATGATTGAGTGCAGCCACATTGGATAACTGCAGATGATGTGGGTGACCTCCACCCATGAGGATGTCATTCCCCTCCCTGCAGATGTTCCATCACAGACAGTGACCGTTCTATGACAGACACCCCTCTTTCCATTGTGGCATTAATTCAATCCATTGAATCGTTAACACAGTGGAGGCAATCACGCATGTCAGCCTGTGCCCCATCTACAACTCTAAGCATTTGTCTGAAGCACCTATGGGAATGTGGCTGTGCCTCCATGATGGCCATAAATATATGCTGAGTGGCATGGGATGAGACACCTGCACCAGGTGAAGGATGGATAGCAGGCCCCCTCTGAGAACCCCTATCAGCCATCCTGCATGGCACTTCACCCACACTTTGACTACAGCCAGAGTCAACAGGCACTGAGGCCACAGTAGCCACATTTCCCTGATCAATGGTCTTGCCCTCCACCTGTCCAATATCTGAGGACTCAGTGGAATGGGTAGGTGTAGACCTACTGGCTGTGTTTGATAGAATTGCAGGGGATGGCTGTATGTCAACCTCAGTGATAGATTCAATTTCTGCACCACCCCCCCCCAGCTGTGCCTCTGTTTGGCCACCATCATCATCAGAGTCTGCTGATACACTGACATCAGGTGGCAGAGGGTCCCCACTTCCACTGTCATGATCACCTGTGATGAAAAGAAACAAACACAGGAAAATATTAATACTTAGTAATCTACAGCAAATTTATTGTAAAAACAACAAAAAGATATATATTTTACTACAACATTTAGTAGTTTTAGTGCTATAATAAAAAATATTAGGATATTATTGGGAGTATATTTTATGTTTAAATGATCCATTTGTGACAAAATTGGGAGCCCCTATTATGTCTTTCAGGAGAGGGAGGAACCTCAAAGATTTATTAGTGAAGTCCAGAATAGTAGCCCCTATAACAAAGTTACAATTGAATTTAAAATAATTAGGGACCATTGGTTGTAGAAAGTGTAAGGCGTGTAATTATATTGTACAACACTTTAAAAAAATAATGGTTTATTATTTGAGTCTAAAGATAGTTTCTGTTGTGACACAGAGGGCATTATTTATGCCTTAAGGTGCCCTTGTAAAAAATGTTACATAGGTGAAACAAAGAGACCATTTAAAATTAGGTTATTAGAACATATGAGAGATGTAGTTAAAAATAGAAAGGAAAGTACAATAGCAGTACACTTTAACAAATTTCATAATGGTAAAACTGATGGTTTGAGGGGCACTGTTTTGGAATTAATTGATGTGGATTGTGATGAAAGTGATTTAAAAAATAAACTGCTTTTTAAAGTATAGATGTTGTTATGTCTTTCAGCTTTTCCCAGTTAGGGGTCGCCACAGCAGAACTCCGGTCTGCTAATGATTGGTAGTTGATTTTTACGTGCCGAGTTACCAGCCCTGACGCACAACCTTCACCGAAGGTACGCCCATTCACTCCTGTCTCCACGCAGAAGATGCTCTAGCTGAGAATCGAACCGGACAGCGTCTTACTGTGAGGCGACAACGCTACCACAGCACCACCACCACAGTCTTTTTAAAGTATCGATATATATTTTAAAATTTAGTACCTTGTCCACTAAGGGGTTAAATAATGAAATTAATTGGAGATTTCTTGTTTAAAATTTTAATGAATTTGATTAATTGTATTTAATTGTTTAATTGGAGGGTATATTTAGGCAGGTTACTCATTGTGAATGTTATACTCCTTGAAGGCTTGTGGAGCCAAGATATCAGAGTGTGTTTTTATAATTAATTTCCTGTGGATTACTAGCTGGTGGTTCTACTTTTGTGCTTCAGTTTTTGTGGTATTGCTGTATTTTCGTTTGTCTGAATATGGCTAGTGATCCCAATTTGGACCTACCTTGTTTGTTTCATGACAGTAATGGGGAAGGAACACAGAAGTCACTTGAGAGCTTTTTTCAGTTAGGTGACCACCAGAATGTATCCGGTAATGTATCTGGTTTACCTAATGGTCAAATAACTACAAATTATCTTAATAATGCATTGACTGTGCCTACTGTATGGAAGAAATTAGAAGAAGATCATAATAAGAGGTGCAATAATTTATTTGCAACTGTTGGCCGCAAAATTACTTCTACATTCTCAGTAAAAAGTAAAGCATTGTGTGATGAATTGGAGAAATTGATGTTCAAAGAAACGGCTACATTTTTTAATATCCGAAGTCTACAAAGGTATATAGAGTTAGATGTTTCTCCTCATGGCTTGCGAGCATATAAAGATCCCTCTCTGCCGTTTGATATGGACAATGCTACCGAAAAACTTTTCCATCAGTGGTGGGTTACTGCCGCTCACAACTGTACTATGGAATGAATTACAATACTTTTGGAAAGGGACAGGTTAAAACAAAATGAACTAAGGGAACAAATTAAAACAACTTGTTCCTCATTAACATTCAATTTAAATACGGAATATCTTGATACATTTTTGTTTGACATTAACAATAAACTCAAATCCTATGAGGGTGACATCATTGAGTGAAAGAAGGTTAAATTACTTCGTGATCTACATGATTATGATAATGGGAGAGCCTTCTTGTCTCGGGCCAATCGGAAAAGATCCGTGAGACATGTACTTTTCCAGGAAGACGGTGGCCATTCGAATACGTCATTCTCCAATTCAGAAGGGGCTAATTCAACAGGAGAAGATGAAAGGAATGAATATCCATGCCTACTAATGCACAACAGTGTGAACAGTTTGAGCAGACTTTTCAGGGGAACTATAACGACCTGAAAGGAGGTCAAGGGAGAAAGCGTCAGATGGAAATGTATTACAGACAAACAAAAGATGGACATCAGCAACAGTACTTCAAAAGAGGTAAATGCTAATTTGCCACTTGCGAGTGACTGTTGTAACTATATTATTAACTTGTCTGTCTGGCTACACTTTGAACAATAGCGAATATAGCATATTAAATTGTGGCCTTAAATTCGTGGCGACTGTTATTCCAAGACTGTATGAAGTGAAAATTGATTTGTTTAGATTTATTAGGAAATTACATTTGAAATGTTTTTTTAATAACATGAATTCTGTTAGTGAATCTGTAATGGAGTGTGATAAAAGATTTGATGAATTGAATAGTGACAGCTTTTACTCGTGTTGTTCTGAAGACGAGTATAATGCTTATACATTGTTTGACACGAGGAAAGTAATTTATAAGAGTGACTTTATTCCACTGTTTTTGAATGAAGGGGTTCAGCATTTTTACTCTATGCTATAATTTGCAGTGGAAAAAGAGTTTATGCAATTTAAAAATGCGGGGTTTAACTTGACAAAAAATGAATGGAAAACGTTGAAAACATTGAGTAAAAGACATGATATTATTTTTAGACCTGCGGATAAAGGGAATAAGTAATTATGAGCTATGCTCAGTATTTAAACATGTATAATAAACATTTGAGGGATGGAAATGTATATGAACAAGTAGAACCAAGAGTCTATATAGAAGCAGTAGAAAAATATATTAACCTGCTTAAAAAGGGTAGGAGGTTGGGCTATTTTTCAGAAAAAGATATCAAAAAGAAGTTTGTAGTGGTAGGATGTAAAATGGCCCAATTTTACTGCCTTTCTAAGATCCATCCATAAGTCTTTAATTAACCCCTAAGGACTCCCTATAGTATCAGAGAGGGATGATTTTTTTATGCAGAATTGGACAGTTTCTACATTTCCATCTATTACCTAAAGTAAAGTTGTTACCAGCTTATATTCAAGATGTGTTTGACTTTTTGGACAAGATCAAAACAGTACAGTAGGTTGATAAAATGTACTGGATTACAACTGACGTCAAAAGTCTATATACCAAAATTAGTCATGAATTTGGGTTAGAAGCTATGAGGTTCTTTTGGGGTCAAAGCCCATCTACTGAATTTATTATAGAACTGTTAGATTTTTGTCTTAAACATAACTTTTTTGAATTTGGAGAGATTTTATATAGACAAAAAAGAGGAACAGCAATGGGGGCGGCGTTTGCCCCCTCATACGCAAATCTTAGCATGGGCTTGTTCGAAAATGAGTATATATATATATATATATATATATATATATATATATATATATATATATATAGGAGTGATTTTCTTTTCACAAATATGTTAAGCTTTACTATAGCTTCATAGACTATTTGATTTTTTGTGTGAAGGTGAAAAAGAAGTAGAAGGATTTGTTGGCATGCTAGGAAATAACAGGTTTGGATTAGAATTTGATGGGTTAAAAGTTGGAAAAACATGTGTCATTCTTGGATGTAACCCTTGATGATAGTGATAACAAGGTTATTCAAACTAGGGTCCACAAAAAATTTGAAAATGGGTGTTAATTTGGTAGGACAGAAAGTTGTCACCCCCTCACACCATTAATTCTATTCCTTTTGGGGAATTCATACTAATTTTTAGATTATGTAATAATGAATTTGATTATAAAAGGGAAATGCGTAATACTATTAATATGTTTAGGATGAGAGGTTTTGACCAAGAAATTTTAGAAGGATGTTGGAATAAATTTCTAAAAGAATATATTGTTCAGCCTACAGTGAATAGTCAAATGCGAAGATTTAGGGTGGGCAGCAGACCTCAACAAGAAGATATATATTTTACTACAACATTTAGTAGTTTTAGTGCTATAATAAAAAAATATTTGGATATTATTGGGAGTAAATTTTATGTTTAAATTATCCATTTGTGGAAAAACTGGGGGCCCCTATTATGTCTTTCAGGAGAGGGAGGAACCTCAAAGATTTATTAGTGAAGTCCAAAATAGTAGCCCCTATAATGAAGTTACAACTGAATTTAAAAGAATTAGGGACCATTCGTTGTAGAAAGTGTAAGGCTTGTAATTGTATTGTTCAACACTTTAAAAAATAATGGTTTATTATTTGAGGCTAAAGATAGTTTCTGTTGTGACACAGAGGGCATTATTTATGCCTTAAGATGCCCTTGTAAAAAAAATTTACATAGGTGAAACAAAGAGACCATTTAAAATTAGGTTATTAGAACATATGAGAGATGTAGTTAAAAATAGAAAGGAAAGTACAATAGCAGTACACTTTAACAAATTTCATAATGGTAACACTGATGGTTTGAGGGACACTATTTTGGAACAAATTGATGTGGATTGTGATGAAAGTGATTTAAAAAATAAACTGCTTTTTTAAAGAATCGATATATATTTTAAAATTTAGTATCTTGTCCCCTAAGGGGTTAAATAATGAAATTAATTGGAGATTTCTTGTTTAAAATGTTAATGAATTTGATTAATTGTATTTAATTGTTTAATTGAAGGGTGTATTTAGGCAGGTTACTCATTGTGAATGTTATATTCCTTGAAGGCTTGCAGAGCTGAGACATCAGAGTGTGTTTTTATAATACATTTCCTGTGGATTATTAGCTGGTGGTTCTACTTTTGTGCTTCAATTTTTGTGGCATTGCTGAAATATTAATGCTTACACTACTATAGTCCAATATTTGTTATCAGAGTAACAGTGCTGCCACTATTACAGATAGTGCAGCAAATCACAGAATAGGCCTGACATCAACATCACACTCTAAAATATTTCATTAAATTGCTCAACAGTACCGACATAAAAATGTTTGGCTTACCATCTGCAAGTGATATTCTCCTCAAGCCAGATGGTCCTGGAAGACGTTAAGCAAAAGGAAAGGGCGACATCATTACATTTAACAGTAACACAAGGGGGTAATACTTTTACCCCTTTATATGTCCATTAATTATACTTTGAACAAGAACATGGCTGACAACTCCAGCCTAAGCTAATAACTGTAGTAGTCTTCAACCCTCCTCCCCAAAAAAGTTCATGTGGCACAGAACCAATGTATTGGTTTCAATTGTTTTAATATACAACAATATTCAAATGCTGACATACCAAAGTCTACCTGGAAGCTTCTCCTGGGATGTGCTTGCTGTCTCTGAAACTGTTGCACCAACATCCAGGACATGCTGTACTGCACTCTTCTATGAGCTATCTGGATCCCTGATATTGACCAGGAGCATTTCATTGCGTGTTGGTGGTTCTTTAGCATCTCCTCCCCCAGTAACCATCTGGTCAAGGCCCACTGCAGCTGCTATCCTCTGTGCAGATGTAATTATGTCAGTGGCCCTGTAGTGCACCTGTTCACATGTTCTTCCATGGCTACCCACAGCATTCACATCATCAACTATCTGGTGCCAAATTTGTATCCTGAGTGCCATATCTCCCTGTCCACTTTCCAGAAGAAAAGCACCATGTTGCCTAAAGGAATCCACTATCACCTGGTTCTCACCATCAGTGAAGGGGGTCTGTGAGGATTAACACATCTGGGTGGGATACTTCTATGTGTCCTAAAAAACAACAGAAGGATAATACATATAAGTATCATATAACTACAAAATAACTGAAAAGGTAACCACTCAGTATTACCTACTGGAGAAACATAAAACAATCTACAGATGTGAAATGCGAACAAGAGGCAGGGTGCAAAACAAGGAGAGTAATAATAGCAGCATATCCTTGTTCATGCCATAACATTAACTCACCTTTGCACCCCCCAGCAGAACAGTCTATCCCACAAGAACAGAGAAGTTACACATTTTTCTAACAAACCAACTTTGAAATGCTAAAAGTGCTATCAAAGAAACTGTCCCTGAAACATTTGTACATATGTATCACACAGCAGTCCATTTTCAAGTATTGGCAAACATGTATACCTGTGATAAGGCTTGATAAACATACCCATGCCAGCAGTACACTTCTAACTAATGCATACAGTTAAAAGTGTAAAAGCCTTTGCTTCAGCTTTTTCTGAAATATAGTCCAGCATATGCAGTATGTAACTGACAAAATGAAAGCATGCTTTCTGAAGTTCAGCAATCCTCTGCACAGCTATATCCTGAAGAAATAGCATATGTGCAGTCTTCCCACCATAAACAAATCTCCTCACCATCAGTTTGCCTAGTTACATGGTTGCCTTTTTATATGGTGTAGATTCAGGGCTGTTAGCACCATGAAGATTGAATGAGGTATGCACTCATTAGAATTGCTGAATCCCAAATACTTGGATCTGTGTAGGAGATTTAAACACAGTGCAGGCACTTCCTCAGTGTTTGTTTTTAATGAATTGCAACTGTGAATGATTAATGGCTAGGAGAAGGAACATATAACAGCACTGCAGGCTGCCTTATTTGAACTGGATGTGTCAGGTTAGATTTACAATTTGTTAGATGTAAGGTTGGACATGTCAGCAGCACACAATTCACAGGTTGTGTTCCGTAATATCCAACCTGCCCTTAATTTGTTGTTAATGGCATATGATCTTATTTCCAGTTAATATACTCACACATTTTAAGACCAGTGATATAGAATGGCTTACACACTGCATGTTCCAGAGTACTGGCCAGATGACTAAAGATTGTTCAACAATCACAGAAAGATAAGACAGAGCTCTAGATTTGCAAGCAATAATCATAATAGGTTATATGATCACTAAGTACACTACATCCATAAATAATACAGCAAATGTACAAATAACATTTGTATGGTTTGATATCACTGTAGATGTTGTTGCACTTGCTTGTATGCAGAATGAGTTCAGTTTTTTGCTGCAAAGCTATTTGTGTGGCAAAGAGGGATAAGGCACCCATCCTGTATTCTGAAGGTGCATTGGAGTGAGAGTTAAAGTCCAGATCTATGTAGACATATCTTATGTGAGCCATCATTTTCTTGTCTGTATGTCATATATTGATTTTCCTCATTTCAGCTACTTGCCACTTTTTTTCATTGTCTCATTTTCTGTCTTTGTTTGTGTAACTTTTTTTTTTGGAGGGGGCAGTATTTGCTTGATATGGCAAGCAGCACAATCATTCGAACAGAGGAAATAAATGGCAGGTTTGGATGTGCTTATCTTGTTTGCATGAAGCATGGCAGTGCACAAACTGGACAACTGAACCACCCAGGAAGAAGACAGGACCCAGACAGCCAACAATAGAAACTGGATATATTCAATTAATGCTGTTGGGCATCACACAAAACCACTAAGCAGCATTGCTCAGCAGTTAACAGTGAGACCTTGAGAATGATTAGTAAAATAGGGAATGTTACATAACTAGTCCTATGGCAGCAGGTGTAAATGTAGGGCTGGAGTACAGATGGTCCTGGGTTCTTGTATAGGGTGTGCAACCTTTTTTTTACTGTTGTGACATTGTAGTTTATAGAAATGAACTGAAACAAAGATAAGTGTTATTTCAACCTTCTTGTGGCAACAGGTGTAAGTGGAGGACTGCCATATACATGATCCTTGGTTTTAATATAGGATATTCCATACACTTTTACTGTTGTTCCACTTCACATTATAGTCAATCTCATTTATAGCACTTGAGATAGTGGATCTGATATTAATTATATGTATGAGGGATGAGACACTAGTATTGCGTCAATTATTTATTGATTTATCTATGTATTTTCACATTTATCATCATATGTATGACTGCGGGTATAATGTGTACTAAATTCCTATAAGTATAATGCTGCTATCTCAACTTGTATGTCCTTCACATTTGCCAAAGACACATACACAGCTGCCTCTACATCCAATAACCTTGCAATTGCAATAAATAAATTGAATTCCTCACTGCTTGACACTGCTGCTCTCCACTTACCATCATACAAACACGTTGCTAGGGGTGCACACTCCCGAGCAACACATTTGCATGATGGTAAGTGGACCGCAGCAATGCCAAGTAGTGTGTGCACTCCAGCAAATGCAATAACTGGAAATGGTGGGAAACATCGGTCTCTATTGCTCTAGATCTGCTGGTTGGCATGGCAAGCATTAGTGGGATGATGCTAGGTTTAGGGCACAAAGGTGGGGTGCCCAGAATTCCAGAATATTCATTAGACTCCTAGTTAAGAACCACAGCCAAAAGCTTCGGCAGGGGGACTATTCTGGCTCCCAGTATAAGTTTGAGGCTTGGGATAGTTTGGGCTGCATCCAGTGCCACAGGTATCCTGTGCACTGGAGAGATATGTAGGCATAATTTCAATGACCTACGGAGGAGGAAGAAGGATACACTCGACCATTGGATTAAGGAATTTAGGAGGGAGGACATCCCACATCTGTGTAAGTATCAACTACAAAGAGTACTTCTAAGACTTAGAAAGTTGAATATAGGCAAGACTGATATACATAGTGGTATTCAGTTCTTTTCTGGTTTTTTTCCACAGCGGCCAGTGATTGGGAGTTCAATGTCAGAACCTACTGAGTTAGACTGGCGAGAATGAGGGAAACGTGGTATGTGTGCAGAAGAGTACTGTTACTGTAGCATTAAAAGTTAAAGACAGCCTTTTTGGTATTTTATAGTTGTATCAAATTGAACATGCATATCCCAACTGTAAAAGCAAGTATACATGCATTATTCTGAAGCACAAACTAGTTGTAAGAGTCCAATATTAGACTTTAGTCAGAGGTTGTGGGTTCAAATACCACACTTCACAACTATACAATACTGTTATTTCTTTAATAATATTTACATTACTTTAATGTAGATCACCCTACTATTCAGGCATGACCAAAGGGCAATTTCAGGTGTACTCTCCAGTCCAGCTGGTGAATCTGGGTATCCTCAGGCAATGTTACAACTGCCTCATGTACACAGACAACCCTCTCCTCCTACCACAAAACACTGACATATGTGAGAGATGCAATTATACAGCCAAACTGGAAGCTAAGCTGTCTCCACCCAAGACTGGAACAGACAGTCAAGAGGAGAAGTTTAACACTTGCACCACACCTCCAGCCACACACAGACCTACTAAAACAGCACTGGAAAAAAAATTCACATAAATACACAAAATCATACTTTGAAGCTCTAAATAAAAACCTGCAAAAGCATCAGAAACCTCAGAAGCAGACACCCAAACAACCTGCACCTCCCGTCACAAACCAGACAACACATAAAACACAAAATCAGTGTACCACACAATCACAGCCCTTAAGGCGAAATAACATACCTAACACACTAGTAATAGGTGACTGTATAGTCAGGCACACTGACGTCCCACTCACTAGGCTGGACAAGCAGAAGGTTACTGTTAGCTGCCAGTCGGGAGCCAGAATCTGCCACATAACACAAGCACTCTGGTCACTCCAGAACAAGTACAAATATGACTCTGTCATTGTTCATGTTGGTGTGAATGACATGAGACATACCTTCCTGGACTACATAAAAAGAGACATGGAAGAGCTCTCTGATCATGTAGCCCAGGCTGGTATGACCCTGACCCTGTGTCGCATCCTGCCCTCACCAAGAATGATACCTCAGTATAAAGAGAAAATTATCAATTTCAACAATTGGCTAAGCTTCTGATGTCATTCAAATGGGATCCAGTGTCTGTCAGCCTGGGACGAAATGCTCGACAAGCCATGTTGCTTCACAAGAAATGGCTTGCACCTGTCACCTCTAGGCTTTCGGATACTGGTCAAGGCTCTTGCTGCCCCCATAGTGCCTTTTTTAGGCAAGGCTCAAAAGTCAAACCCACCTCTGTAAACAGCATAATTAACAAAAAACTGAGGTTTATGCTACTCAGCGCCAGGAGTTTAAATCTCAAAATGCATGTGCTCGAAGCACTCCTCAGTATGGAGAATGTCGACATCTGTGCAGTAACTGAAACCTGGTTCAAGGCTACAGAGAGCACCCCAGCACTACCAGGCTACAACTCATACCACATGTAATTGACTCTCCAGCCGACACAAGCATCCTCCAAAAGGGCCTCAGAGAAACAGACAACTGGTGCCAGAGCCATGGCCTTAAGCTAAATGCCAAAAAGTGTATAGTCATCCCCTTTGGCAAAAACAAAGTGCCCACAAATTACCACATAGGTGGTAATCCATTAAGTATGGAAGAAGTAATTAGGGACCTGGGGACCCAAGTTGATAGCAATCTCTCATTTGACAACCACGTGGCCAAAGTGGTTAGAAAAACATTTTATATAGCCCACCTAATCATGAAGGGATTCACATCTAGATCAGGGGAGGTCATCGTGCCTTTTTACTCATCCCTCATCAGGCCCATAATTGAGTATAATGCCCCTTTTGGGATGTACCTTACCAGACACCTGCAGCAACTGGAAAGACCCCAAAAGTACCTCACCAAGAGGATCAAAGGGCTCAAACAGATGCCATATGCTGCCCGGTTAAAGAAACTCCAGCTCTACTCAGTGGCATACCGCCTGCTCAGAGGCGATCTGTACCTGACGTATAAAGCCATATCCAACCCAGAATTAATGGACATGCTGCACATCAGAAAACCCAAATCCCATCGAGCTACGTGCTCGAGAGACTTGAACCTCAGCACTGAAATAAATAGGACATGCTGGAGGGACAGATTCATAACCCAGAGGCTCCCTTCACTCTGGAATAAAATCCCAGTCCAGGTTAGGCAGAGTCCCTCATTGACTCTCTTCAAGAGGAATCTTGAGTGGATGGGGGATCATAGGTTTACCCCGGGTATCACTTCTGTGTCACTGTTAGACAGAGGCACAGTATACTAACCTCGAAAAAGGGCAAAGCAAAATTAATTTAAAATGGGTGGCGAAAGCCAAACACACTCTGGCTAGGCTTATAAATGCCCTAGGGCAGATAGCGTAGTATGAACCTATGAACCTATATGAACCTATGAACGTTTTGGCCACAGAACATGGACTGAAACCCAAAAGGAGGGGGGTGTATCCATATTCATCAAGGATACCTACACCTCCAGGTTAGTGGCACAGCATGATATCTCTGATATCATCCATGTGCAACTAACATCAGGCAAATCTGCAATGCAAATTGTGGCCTGCTACAGATCACCCTCCATGACCCTGGACCACCACTCCGCCTTTCTGGAGACACTGGAAAACATTAAGGTCCTACCAAACACACTGATATTGGGTGATTTCAATTACCCTACCATTCACTGGGAAAACTACTCGAGTACAAACTCCCAGGCCCAGCGCTTCTTGGAATTCATCAACTCAAATGCCCTGGATCAGCTGGTAAACTCCCCTATCAGAGGTGAAAATATATTAGACCTGGTCATCACCAACATGAGCGACAGGTGTTCCACACCAGAGGTCAACCCGTCACTGGTTAGAGCAGACCACACACTAATCACTCTGGATGTCCACACCCCACCACCACCCCCAACTAAGGAAACCACAGCAAAAAACTTTTCTAAAGCAAACTTCACCTTACTTAAGACAGAGGTGGTAAGTTTCACAGCCCCCACGCTAAAGGATAATGCTGCCCAAGATGCAGAAATCTTTGCAAATGCACTCTATGAGCACCTACAAGGATGCATGGATTGTGCCATCCCTAGCAAAGTCAAGACTCACTCCTCTAGGAGAAGGAAACCAGTTTGGTGGACCCCTGCCATAAAAAGGCTATACAATAGAAGGAGGAAACTAGTTCAGAAAAAAATTCAGTGCAAACTTCAGCCCCCCTCTCACCTCCAAAAGGGCCCACAACAATACCGGAAAAGTGTAGTGTCCCAAAAATCACAGACGTACAGGTGAAAGCAGCCCTTTCAAAAGCCAGAAACACAGCATCAATGGGACCAGATGGTGTCCCAGGCTGCGTCTTGCATGAACTACAGAATTAACTAACCCCCCACCTAAACACGCTGTTCAACCTCAGCTTCTCCACAGGCTACATGCCCATAGAATGGTGCATGGCAATGATTATTCCTCTCCACAAAGGAGGGGCCACAACTGACCCTGGTAACCATCGCCCCATAAGCCTGACTAGCCTGGTCTGCAAGGCTATGGAGCACATCATCATGGAACTCATTAACAAAGACATTGGGAACCTCCAAACACTTGACCTGACCCAGTTCGGCTTTGTTAAGGGCAGAGTATGCCTACTAAACCTGGTTGATTTCTTCGAGACAGTCACCACGGCCATAGACAAGGGAAAGGTGGTTCACACAGCCTACCTTGACCTTGTCAAGGCTTTTGACACCATTCACCACTTGGGTATTACAGAAAAACTCACCAGCCTGAACATAAACCCCTACGTCAAGAGATGGGTTGCCAACTGGCTTACAAACAGAACTCACACAGTAAGAATAGCAGGCTCCAGGTCCGATTCTAAACCATTCACAAGTGGTGTTCTGCAAGTCTTGGTCTTGGGACCCCTACTGTTCAGCATTTTCTTCTCAGAAGTACAGATAAATGCAGGAAGACTATGGCTAACCAAGTTCGCCGATGACTGCAAACTGGGAGCCATAACTGACTCTCTGGCTGACATCGATATCCTCCAAAAGGGCATTACTGAGATAGACACCTGGTTTCAAGTCATGGCTCAAGCTAAATGCCAAAAAATGCATAATCATCCCGTTTGGGAAAAATAAAACACCCACAAATTACCACATAGGTGGCAGCCCCCTTAATACAGAAGAGGTAATAAGAGATCTGGGGACCCAGGTAGATAGTAATCTCCCCTTTGACAATCATATTGCCAAAGTAGTTAGGAAATCCTTCTATGTGGCCCATCTAATTACTAAAGGGTTTGAATCTAGAAATAAAGAGGTTATAGTGCCCCTCTACTTGTCACTCATTAGACTCATCATAGAGTACAATGCCCCATTTGGGATGTACGTCACAAGACACTTCCAACAGCTGGAAAGACCACAAATTTACCTCACCAAGAGGATTACTGGCCTCAAACATATGTCCTATGCAGCCCGACTTAAAAATCTCCAGCTGTACTCAGTGGCATATCGCTTACTCAGAGGTGATCTCTGCCTAACTTACAAAGCCATGTCCAACTCAGAATTGATGGACATGCTCCACCTAAAGAAATCCAAGTCATTGCAAGCCACATGCTCTAGTGAGCTAAACATCACCACAACAATAAATAGAACATGCTGGAGGGATAGATTCCTGTCACAGAGACTCCCCATGCTTTGGAATAAAATTTAAAATTACATCAGGCAGAGCCCCTCGCTAACACTCTTCAAGAGAAACCTGGACGAGTGGATGGGTAACAGAAAATATACCCCTGAGATCACTTCATTGTCTCTGCTTGACAGAGGATCAGTTAATTAATCAATGAGGCAGCAAAAGCCGATATACTCTGGCTAGGCTTATAAATACCCTCGGCAGATAGCCTAGTACCTACCTATGAACCTATGAACCTATTAAAAACTCTATACAAGTGTCACAAATGGCCTGGTGTAAGCTGTAATCTGTATAACTGGAACAAGCACATGTGCAATATATGCACATTTCATGGAATACTTGCTGCAATTCGTAGTATAGTCTGCATCTGTTAGGGGGTGTACACTTAAATGTAAAAGTTAAAAATAATAGAGTTAAATAATTGTATTACTGTATTGCATCTCATATATGAAGGTACTAATCTCATCTCTTTTTTCTCTCACCCCAACCCTTCTCTCTTTTTTATTTTATTTTTGTTTCATTTTATATTGTGTATTAAAATAATTTTGTTTGATTATTTTTTACTTTATTTTATGCATACTTTTTTATTTTATATTATTGTAAAAAAAATTTTCTTTATTTTATTTTTATGTATTTTATTTTATTTTTTATTTTCTTCTTTTATTTTTATGTGTTATCAGATTGTGCCCATGTCATCCATGTGGACCACATCACTAAATGCTCTACAGCACAGTAGGGTCGGCCAGCCCCAATGGATCTGCCTGCCCCCCCACCCCACCCCCCATCGGCTCCAGCACCAATGCCTAGCACTTCTGGGAGCCAACATGGCAGCACTGTTTCCAGTACCCCTACACTACCTACACCTGCAGGTAGCCCTGCCCCAGAGGCTGGTCCAGTGGTACCCTGCAGGAGCAGTGGCAGAGGTGGTGATTTCATTTCTTGCAGCAAATTGCCAGGGACAATGCATAGGGTTGTGCACCGCAGTGTTGGTGCATGCCTACACTGGCTGGAGGGGCTCCCTCATTTTATGTAGTACTAGGATGAGGAGGGGGAAAATTCAAGCACTACAGCCACTGGAAAAGTGAGGTGACAGTGATGACAGTCCACTGGGTGAGGACTCAGTTCTCACTGTCTCCCAACTTGATGACCATAGGTTATGGATGTCCCCACCCTAACCATAATCATGGCGTTCCCCAACCTTTTGTGTCCATCACATCCCTGTCTCTTGCCTTGTCTATCTGCAATAGGATCATAGGATTATAGGAAGCTACTAGGCTATTGGCCATGAGGCCCTTATAAGCCTAGCCAAGAGTTTAGCCCATGTTTAGCCAGGTCAGCACCAAATGCCCCAGGCCAGCAGTGACACAGGTGGAATCCCAGAGGTGTATTTCTGTTTCCCATCCAGTTATCCAGGTTGTGCTTAAAAAGGGATAATGAAGTACTCTGCTTGCTGTGGAGAAGGAGTCTATCCACAGAAGGGGGAGTCTCTAGGACACAAATCTGTCCCACCAACAAGTCCTATTGATGTCACAGACCAGGTCGAGATCGCACATGCAGGTTACTCAAGTGCAGCTTTACTTGTGGATATGCAGCACTCCCATCAACAGCAAATGTAAATTAAGGCACCAAAGTTACACACTGGAAATCAGTCACTGTACTTTATTGCAGAAGACAAACGGTAAGCATTTTCACAACTTAATGTTGCTTCATCAGACCACATCACTACAACTGATGCTTGGTTAAATACTAGGACAATTAGTATGACATCACAATTTAAAGAGATATTACTCCACTAACATAAGAACATATATCGATATCCATAAGAAAAATGCATAAAATATATAGAAAGGTGTGTATTTACACACAATAATATTTAAAAAGGGGGGAATGTCATCCCTGATGGTTATTAAAAAAAAATATATATATATATATATATATATATATATATATATATATATATATATATATATATATATATATATATATATATATATATATATATATATATATATATATATATATATATATATATACATATACACACACATTTTGTGCACATATAACCATAATAGTGCAATAAAAAATATATAAAAAAACTCATATTTAGTGTTTAAGGCGCCTTGCCTTAAGGTAAGGAACTAATGAGGTGCAGCCATTCAAACCAGGATATCTATCTGCTTGTAATTTAGTGATCCATTGTTGTTCTAATTCTTCAGTGTGGTTTTCTACATCACCACCTCTGGTTGTCCTTACTATTTGTTGTAAGATTAAAAATTTAAAACAATGACTACTGTCTGTATTCAGGACATGATTAGCTAGAGCATTTGATTGCTTCTGGTTCCGTATGTCCCTTATATGTTCTAACATTCTTTCCTTAAAGCTCCTATTTGTTTTGCTTACATAATAGGCATGGCATGCTTGGCAAAAACAAAAATAAATAACATCGACACTTTTACAATCATAGTAATTCTTCGTATAAAGTTTAAAACATTTCACAGGATGAATGTACTCATTTTTAGTGTAGATATGCTGACAACCACATTAATCTGTTCAAAAAATAATATCACACACAACATGCATAAGTTGCTGCAAAAGCAATGGATCCCTTCACAGTTAGTGATGGCAAAATGCTACAGTTACCTCTCCACAATGCCGCTTAACACTGCTGCACTATACCACCACACCTCAACACATGTACTATAAACAATTCATGTCACTGCAATATCACTATAATTAAAAGTATTTAAAAGTATTAGTTACACCTGGATTTGAACCCAGTACCACCTGCCCCCAAAAAAGAATGTATTAATGCATTAACATGTGCTGGCACACAGTCAGTTAAGTAGCAAGTGTGTTTTATAGACTCAATACTAACTGTCAGACATTAGCAATGCTACTTGTGTTTGCACACTGCTTAGCTATGCACAAACATGTATCTCACAGGAGTATGCACTTTGCTAACCATTGTGCAAACACGCTGCCCACTGTGCTATGGAAAACTAAATATTATTATAAATTACTGCTGTTATTTTCCATTTCTTGTCCATGATATGACATTACATGTGGAAACATTACAAAATGAAGGCCCTATCTCACGCTATGCCACGTATTTACAATACAGCCATGTGTTGCCATCCCCTGAAGCACTGCAACCGTGGTGTCTCAGTACTTTTATCACACACAAAATGTAATATCAAATGTTGTGTGATACACAATGCACATCAGTCTGGTAACAAGTAGAACTACAGCCATTGACCCATATGCCTAAAAAGCCTTATCTGCAAGGCTATGGAAGGAATCGGTATGGGACCATATCCACAGGGACATAGGTGTCCTTCAACACAATTGAACCAAGCCATTTTGTTGTTGCCAAGGGTAAATCTTGCTTATTGAACCTTGTTGACTTCTTTGATACTAACCCCAAAGACCTTGATGAGGGATAAGAGGACATACTGCCTATGTTGAGTTATCCAAGGCCTTTGACACTATCCCCCATTCATGTCTCATAGTGAAGATCTCCCATGTGAGAAGTAAGCCATACAGTAGTAGATGGATAGCCAACTGGCTCACCGACAGAACACACACTGTCAAAGTTGTGGACTGAATCTCCAAAACTAGATGCTTATGATTAGAATACCACATAGTGTGTATTGAGTCCTTAACTGTTTCCAAACTGCTTCCCTGAAGTGCAGACAATGGTAGATGGCCTGTGGTTTACAAAGATTGTACATGACTGGTAACTGGACACACTCATATACAGTCCCCAATGATGGTAACATATTACAGAAGGGGCTGACACACACACAAATGATTGGTGCCAAACTGACAGACTGAACCTTAAAGCATACAATTCCTCATTTTCCTCTTTGGCCAATAAAATACCCCTGCTAATTATGATATGCATAGCACACATCTAAGCTCAAACACAGTGTTGTGAGATTTGGGAACACGTGTTGATAACAATCTGCACTTTCATCACTCTGTTCATAGTGGTGACACTCACATTCAGCATTGTGCACAGCATACATATGGACATCACATCCAAGACCAGGTGGTCATACCTCTGTTGTACTTTACCCTCATCAGAGCACTAATTGAGTACAATGCTTCTTTCTGCCAATACCTCACCAGACACCTGCAGCAATTGTAGCAAACAAGGTTTGTGTCTGGGATAATCCAGGGCCTCCAAGCATTACATACATGGAAAGACTAAAAGACCTGTTACTGTACTCAGTAGCATGCAGGCTGCTTATAGGTGACCTATGCTTGGCCTACATAGCAGTCTCAGATCCTGCCCTACTGGAAATGTTGGACATCTGCAAATCAAATGGGACAAGAATAACTTGCTCCAGGTTTTTCAACCTAATGTGTAACATAAACAGAACATGCTGGGAAGGCAGATATATCTTCCAGCAATTCACACTTCTCTGTAAGAGGCTCCCACTGCATGTGAAGCTGTGTTCCTCACTGACCCTGTTCAAGCGCAACCCTGACTACTGGTTGGGTGAATGTAAAGTCACTCTTTTAATTTCTCCAAACCTTTTGGTTTTTAATACCATGACAGGAATGGACCCCCCCATTCCTAAGTCAAAGTATGATTAAAGTTCAAGAAATTAGTATTGTTTCAGTCTTTGATGTCACCCAGAACTGCTCTTCGCAGCAGCCATAATGTGCCCAATAATGGCTCCTTCTGCAATTCGTATGGAGTTACATGTATTGGTAGCATATCTAAATAAGACTGTAGATTCTTTTTTTGTAAGACCCATTGCTCCTACTACTATTGGAACTGTCTGGGTATCTTTCTTCCACATTGCTCTCATTTCTGCCTGCAAATCCTGATATTTTATGACTTTGGCTCTCTCTGCATGCAAGACATTTTAGTCACTAGGTGTAGCGATTTCAATGATCAATGCTACTTTTGTCTTCTTTTCATGGACCACTATATCTGGCTTTCTTACATCTATCTTTTGAACTGTGGGTAATGAGTGATTCCATGTGATGTCGACTTCATAATTTTCAATGATACTTTGTGGTTCATGTTTTCATTGTTTTTTAGCTACTTCAATATTATAATGTTTGCACAATCCCCAGTGCAACAGTCTTGCCACATTATTATGCCTTTCAGTATACAGTACATCTGCCATTAGTGTGTCATAACCAGCAACAAGATGCGCAACTGTTTCCAATTCTGTTTTACAAAACCTACATTTGTCTGTTTCTCCCACATGTTGAATGGACTTTGTAAACCAAAGTGTATGTAATTCACTATCTTGGGCCACCAATATTACCCTTTCATCTTTTGGTTTGAATTTGCCTCTCCTTAATCATTCCTGCATTTGATCCTGATCTACATGAGGTTCTTCCAGGAGTTTTCTATACTTGCAGCTATATTTATGCATTTTCCACATTTCTTGCCTTTTCATTTGATCCTTCACCTTACATTCTTTCTTTTGTTTTTTTTGGCACATTCAGTTCCTGCCTGATTTTTATCTACTTCTGGTTTGATTTCCATTCCCACTTGACACCGATATCCTTCTGCAAGACTTAGAAAGGAAGTCATCTTAAATTTATTCTCCTCATGTTTCAAAACTTTCACTATGTGTGTGTCTTGTGAGGTTAGAAGATATGCATGCAGTCCCATGACTGCAGATCTATACATGTATTCAATTTCAAGGAGGCCCATACCTCCTTCGAACGGGGAATATATAATCTTGGTATGCACTGATTTTTATAAATCATTTGATGAGCATGAAGCATCCTTCTTGTTTTCCTGTCTAATCTATCCAACACATTTGGGAGCCAGTCAATCACTCCAAAACTGTAAGTTTGTACAAGGAGAGCAAATTGGCTTTAGCTTGAACTTTGTTCCTAGATGTCAACACTGTTTCCAGGATTAATTTAAGTCTTCTAAAATATTCCTTACTGAGTTTTATTCACATTTGTTCATGTGTTCTTGTTGATCCTTCATCAATTCCCTAATATTTATACACTCCCTCTTGCTCAAGTTCTTTTATATCACATTATTGTCCCAAACTGATGTTTTTTTGGTGCTGCAGCTTTCCTGCTTTAAATGTTGCTTTTGCACATTTATCAAGAACAAATGACATTCTTATAGCATCTGAAAAAGTTTTGACTACTTGCAGTTGGCCATTCAGTTCCTCATCTAATGAGCTATACAGTTTGAAATCATCATCAAAGAGAAGATAATAAGTCTTTACACTTTTTTGCTTTCTTTGAGCCAAATTATAACCATGACCTAATCTGAGAAGCAGACAGCTTAATGGGTTAAGTGCAAGACAAAAGAGCAGTGGTGACAGGGATTCACCCTGGAATATCCCCCTTTGGATTTTTATCACTGGAATAATAATCTATCCTTTATCATGGCTTAACTGAAAAGTGGTTTGTCACTGTTTCATGGTCACTGTAATGTAGTTTATTAGTGTAGGGTGTACCTTATACATTTTTAAACACTCTTTCGTCCATGAATATAGGATACTGTCAAATGCTTTTTTGTAGTCTATCCATGCCATACTTAGATTCTTCCCCTTTTTTTCAGTTCTCCACTATGACAACAAATGATCCTTTGTTCCATATGCCTTTCTTTTATTACCCTTGTTTCTATTGCCATAATCGAGTTTTCTTCTAAATGACTATAAACTCTGTTGGCATCAATTCCAGTGTATAGTTTATACGTTGTCAGAAGGCAAGTTATTGGTCTATAATTTTTAGGATAACTTGCAGGTTCATTCTTAAGTAGGAGTATTGTTTTTCTTGTTGTTAACCAGGCTGGTGTCTGTTCAAGATGAGCATATAAATAGTTCTTACTCAGGGCTAAATCTTCATGTAATGATGTTAATACTTTTAGCCAGAAGTTGGGTACTACATCTGGGCATGGGGTTTCCCAGTTAGAGGCTTTTCTTAACTATTTTTCAATCTGTCTGGACGTTACTTCATCCCATTTCATATCCTGTGTATTTGAACTTCTTATTCTTTCTTTTATTTCTGGGCAGCCATGATGGTGCAGTGGTTAGCGTTGCCACCTCACAGCAAGAGGTTCTCTGGTTCGATCCTCGGCTGGGGTGCCTTCTGTGTGGAGTCTGCATGTCCTCTCTGTGGTCGCATGGGTTTCCTCCCACATCCCAAAGACATGCTGTAGGTGGATTGGACACTCTAAATTGGCCCTAGGTGTGAGTGTGTGTGCCTTCTGTGGAAGTTTGGGCACCAGGCTGGCAACTCGGCACTGTAAAACTCCACTGCCAATCATGAGCAGACAGGTGATCTGCTGTGGTGGCCCCTAACTGGGAAAAGCTGAAAGAAGAAGAAGATTCTTTCTTTTACTTCTATCCATTTAGCATCTTTGTTATGTTCCACTAGATATTCATTAATATTTCTGTAAAATGTGTCTATTATTTCTTCTTCTTTTTTTTGGTGGTCTTTCAATTCCTTTTACCTTGTTTCCCACTTCTCTATAAAAGCTTTTTTTGGATCATCAATAAATTTCTTATTTTGTACTTTTCCTTTATATTTATCTGTGTATCTTCTAAATTTTTCTGCCTGTGCTGATATTTTTAGTTTAGTATTTGTGATAGTGCATGGTAAATGCTGATTGGTTATAATACTAGACATTGCTTTTATCACGTCTATCTTTCTGAGTATTTTTGTTGATCTGTTCCTTCTTCTATACTCCTCTAACAGTGACACTTCCTGTCTTAATTGCTTTATAGTTTTCTCTATTCAATACTTCCATGATGGCATTCAATTTCTCCCCATCCTTGACCTTACTACCCTGTGTTCTTGTGGTAGGACTTTATCTATTATTAATTTGGTTGCACAGTAATGTATCTTATTTACTTCTGTTATATTGATGGATCTCTATGGATAGACCTAATTACTGTGTTCATTTGTTTTATCAAACTTGTAACTTTTTGGGTTTTATTGACCTTCTGCAGTCTATTTCTTTCATTGATCTTAATATGTCTATCCATCTCTATTAAATTAAGCAACTCTTCTTTTAGATCATTTTCTTCTAAACTGAGGTCACATTCTTTGTCTGCCTTTTCCTGCAGGTGTTCTATAGAAAGTTCCAGAGCTTCTTCCTGTGCCACGTTGTCTTTCAGTTTCACCCTGTGTCATCCGTTGCTGTTTCATAAGGGAACTTACTGGCCTATCACTCCATAACATTGACTGTGTCAGTGATGCCACAGTTTCCTGTTCTTTCCCTTGCTGCATAGCTCCAACTGAAACTTTGTACTGGTTTCCTGTGGGAAGCTCCAAAGTATCTTCATATGTTAACTGATTAGATGCTTCCTGCTTCACTGGCTTCTCCTTAATTTGGGTGTCCATTGCTTTGTCATGTTGTGTTGTGTTGTTATCTGAGTTAAATTTTCCAAATTAAATCCTTCACTTTGCAGGTACTCCATAACCTTTGTTTCTATTTCTTTAACCTCTCCATTACTAATCCTCTTTGCTGCTTTGCCTCTTTGTTCTCTTAATTTTTTGTATTATAAAATGTTCCGTATCTGGATGTTTTAGTAACCAAATATAACTAAGACAAGAAGTTTATGACCAAAATAAAATAAAAAAACTATAATTTTGTTGATCTTAGCTTACCCTATCATTTATAGATGGGCACATCTCTCAAAAGGCTGCCCCCAAACAGTTAATAAATGTAACATTTTCAGTTGTTTCCCCTATAACTATTAAAGTTATTCTTTTTAGATTAGCAATATTTCATTTGTTAGAGGTATTCATTTAGATAGGTGCAGACATAATGTGATCTGAAAAGAAGCCATAGTGATGTAATGCTCAGCTAAAGGTGTGCTTATTGGAGTGCAGGGAGTATGCTGGCTACACCCTTGATTCCACCTACAGGGCTTTTAAGCATATTAGAGTTGTATTACACTTTGACTTCACATATTTTTATAACACACACACACACACAGACACACACACACACACACACACACATATATATATATATATATATATATATATATATATATATATATATATATATGTATATATATATATATATATATATATATATATATATGCGTTGTTCTACTTTTTTAATATATATTGATTGTATTCAGTAATTTGTAAATATATATATATACACATATATATATATATATATATATATATATATATATATATATATATATATATATATATATATATACTTTTTTAAGGTATTCATTCATGCTATCAAGGCTTCATTCATTGTATAGCATGTATTCTTTTTGTTACCACTGTACCTTTACGACTTGAATGGCTTGAAGTGAAGATTATTTAAACTGGATTAAGGAATTTACATGCAGTTCGGATGAAGTCCCTTTTGAAATGATGAGGGACGACAGTATTTAACTATTATTCTTTGCAAAACATGGGGAGGTTTAGCTGCCCAAAATATTACCAGTTAAAAAGTGTCGGATCTGAAGATGTAACAGCTTTGAAAGTTGTAATATACCTTGTCAGGCCACACAGAAGGGATCATTACCAAAGTAATCTGTTATCATACAACAAAACATACTTTAAAAGCTCTTAGTCACTTTGCTTTTACACACTTTTGACAGTTTTTTGCATTAACAGCTTTCAAAGCTGTCAGGTTTCTGATGAAGTGGTTTGGTGGCTGATGCATGTGGAAGTGTAAGAGGTCACCTTGCTGCAACACATTTCTTACAGTGAGGTGCTCACTTACAAACCTCTTAATACCAACTTTTTTTAAAGAAAGAAATGCTGTCACATAGACCACATCATTAATAAAATCAAAAGTTTAAAAAAAGAACCTCTGCCAGTACAGGTAAAACAGAGAACTTTAATATCTATAAAAGTAGTTGATACCTTTATCTCTACACACCATCAGATTTTCTATAATAACAAATGTAATCTGCTTAAACATACTTGATACATTTAAATAATGACATCAACTAGCAGCAAAGACCATTGCTTACCCTGTCTCTATCTTAATAAACAGATCAATAAAATAAGGTATTTTCCCAGCAATCTGGAAAATATCTCATATCATACCCCTCCATAAAGGAGGCAAATCTTACGACTACTCCAACTATCGTCCCATAGCACTTTTATCCCCCTTAGCTAAAATCACAGAAAAATGCATACATAAACAACTGCTCAACCACCTCCTCAAGAATGGCCTTCTGGCTGACACACAGCATGGTTTTAGACCTGATCACAGTACTACTACAGCTCTTCTCTCCTTCACCAACACTATTAACCTAAACCGCAACAACAATAAACTTACATCCTCACTTTTCATAGACCTTTCAAAAGCCTTTGACATGGTTAATCACACACTTCTCTTGCACACTCTAAAATCTCTGGCCCTGGAGCCTTCTTCCCTTACCTGGTTCTCTTCCTATCTTGCAAATCGTCAGCAAGCTGTACTCTGGAAAAATTCTCTCTACTCTCCTTCCTATATCTTTAGGAGTACCTCAAGGGTCTATCCTAGGCCCTCTTCTCTTTTCTGTCTTTATTAATGACCTTCAATCATCTCTTCCTAATACTACCTGCATACAATATGCAGATGACTCCACTATAATCTGTACTGCCTCTTCTCAAACTGAACTCCAGTTTCAAACACAATCAGCCTTCTCAACTGTTGAACAGTGGTTCTCCAACCGCTGTCTACTCCTTAACCCAAAAACTAAATTATTACTCTTCCCACCCACCCGTAAATCTACTTTGACAAACTTCTGTATTACTTCAACTGACAACACAATAATCTCTCCTGACTCCTCAACCAAACTTCTTGGTGTAATTATCGATAATAATCTCAACTATGATTGCCACATCAACACTACAATAAAAGCTGTTAATAAAAGATTGGATCCCTATACAGAATAAAGCCCTTCCTCACACCTGAAGCTAGGATAACCTTAGCCCAAACACACCTTATCTCTACCCTTCTGTATGCTTCCTCTATTTACACTAATCTATCCAAAAGTAACCTTACGAAACTTACTACATCTTACCACAATATTGCCCGCTTTGCCACCTCCTCCCAATTCAGAGCTCATCACTGTATAAACCTAAAACAACTACACTGGCTGGAACTCCTAACAAGCTCATTTTTCAACAACTCTTAATAGCATACAAAATTCTACACCAATCTTCTAAAACACCAGCTCTTTCCAACCTCCTGACTCCTTATATCAACCTGAAACAACTACGCCTCTGATAAATCACTTGTTAATAGTACCAAAATTATGAATTCTGCAGGCAATTCCCTTTTCTCTAACTCAATAGGCAAAATATGGAACAATCTTCCATCTACTTTGTCCTCTTTGCCTACTCTCCAACTATTTAAGAAACAACTTTCCATACATCTTAATAAATTCTGGCTTTGCTCTTGTACCAACCCAGACTAGCCTGTAGACACCCTCATATTTGTTATAAACTTTTTCATCCACTTGCTTTTCATCTTTTACTCCAACTGAGTTATTATCCCTTTATTGTAAATATTACTTAACTCACTAAAAAAAAAAAAAAAAAAAAAAAAAAAAGTTTGTGTTTAGATTTGATACCTTATTATATTGTTTTGCTAGTTCTAACCTATGACCTCACTTAATTAGTTAAGATATTTAATGTTTGTACTTACAATTTTTCCCTTTCTATAATATAATTGCATTTCCAATAACTGTTTCAATCCTCTGGAGCTTTTCTCCCCGGGCCTCCACTGAAAATGGACATTAATCCAGCTGGACTAGCCCGGTCAACAAATGTAAAATAAATAAATAAATAAAAACATAATACGATATGATATGTAAATAGCCGTCAGTTCACGTAAATCATAAATATTCACATGGATAAAAAAATACTACAGCACAAAATAAAAATAAATATGAAATGTAATATGTAGAAAAATATTCATATAACATCATAGAAAGAACTCAATCTTAAAACCTTGAAAAAAATTACTTAATTTAGAGTGTTAATATCTTAGCCTCCTTTGTTTTAAGACACATCTAAAACTGAAATGGTCATTTAAGACCTGGGAAACTAAAGCATTTAAAGAAACATAATAGAGCGGAGTCTCCAAATCCTTCCCCTTAGGTTAATCAATACATGGTCCAAACAATAAAATATAAATCTTCTGAACTGTGTCCATATTTATGAATGACATAAAATACATTAATCTTAGTATTATTCTTCCTGTTGCCATACTTATATTCCTAAAGTTTTGTGTTCAATCACCTAATTGTTCTTTTAAAAGGAAGCTGAGCATACAGTTCAACATCATAAGCCACATTTTAGCAGAGGTTACAGAAGAAAGAATATGGAAGCACAAACTATACAGTTTAAGTGCTATAGATATAGGTGTCTATCTCAGCAGTGATGACAGAATATTAGGGATGGTATATACATATAGTCTTGATCCACTTGGGAGTAAAGTTATCGCACTGAACAGCTGGTACATTCTTATGCAGATGTCAGAAAGGAGTTGGGAAAAGTCCAGTGTTTATTAACAGAAGTAGTAGTAATCTGAAGAGTGTGCCAAGGTTTGAAGTTTATCCTAGGGCATTAAATCCCAAAGTTCATGAATTTTTTTATGCAATATTTGCAGTCAGTGGCTTTTCTAATGTCTCTTCCTTTCTGTTTTGTCTTGTTTTTGATTTTGTTTGTACCAAATGGATCACGGTAATGAAGCTCCTGACTACATTAGTTCTAATTCAGAAAGCGCAGTTTATGCTACTAAAGGTGCAGCTGTACAAAACAGAAAAGAATAAAAGAAAAAAAGAACTTTGGCCAGTGACTGACAGAATGTATGTGACATAAGAGCTGTGAATGACAGAAGAAGATTATGTTTGGCACTGCAGAAGGTGAAAATGTTGAAAGAAAGAAAAAATGGTGATACAGATGATAATGGTAGGATAGGTAAAGATACACAAATTGAAAAAAATAAAGGAAATAAAACACTAAAAGAAAATGGATGCAAGAGAAAAAAGTCAAGGTATTCCAGAAACTTGGATTACACAGTAGCAGGAGGATTATGAAAAAAATTAAGAAACAGTGGAACAAAGAATAGCAGTTTTACATAACATACTTGGAATCATTGTATTAAAGGTAAAGAATGAAGGTGAATGGAGGAAGTGGAAATACAAAATAATGGTAAAAGGACAAGGAAAGGAGGTGAGAGAGAGAGAGAAAACAGAAATAATAAAGGATAATGAATGGTTAGAAGTAAATAAAGGCATGAAATACTGGATAGAGCAGAATAGGTTACAGTACTGTTGGGGTGCTAGGCATGGGAATGGGGAGCATCTTCTTAAAGGGTGGAGGAAGACCAGTCAAGTGAAATGAGGGGTAAGACAAATGACAACATAACTGCAATGACTGTGTAAATTAACAATCTATTTGAAATGTCTGGTGGTGATTATGGACATGTTTGTGGTAACTAGTATACCAGTTGATGTTAGATAGTTAGTAAAAACTGTTAAGACAAAAAAAAATACCCAGTTATCTCCAGGGACCTGCAAATTTGTTTCATGTGAAGGGATGCTATATTGCTATCTCAGTCTTTCATACATGATCAGCTAGTTTTGCCTGGCATTTTGTCCACTGCAAGGAAAGGAGCTCATATAGTGGGTTATCTTCCACATACTGACAATGATCCACATGGCCAAACGATATGCAATAATAGGAAAAGCATCTGTAACATTTCAACACCTGATAGAAGGGCATTCATTTTGAGTAATAACATGACTTTCTGTGACATTATTTTTTGAAAATGGACAAGGATTAAAAAAATGAAATTAATATGAAAAGCAAAAGACACAAACCCAGGGAATAAATGTATGATTGATGTGTTTAATAGAGAGACCAGAAATAAGATTCTTGTACAATTTTGTATGGACATTGAAGAAGAAACTTTGAAAAACTGTCTAGAAAAATATAGTAATAATGTTAAGGAAATGGTTAAAGTTTATGATAATAGTGAGCTATGGACTAGTAGATGGGGAAATGATAAATAAAAACAAACGTGTATTTGTCAAGTGTAATTAATGTAGAAGTTAAGTGTTTTATTATGTGTTAGAGGCAATCAAATATTTTTGTGGGAAGAAGGATAATTTTATTGATAAATGTGAAAAAAGAAATGTTTTCATGTGTGGAGTTTTAATATAATGCAAACATGTTAAGCAAAATGTTATAAATGTAAACAGGTGGGGCATTTATGGCTGGATTGTGAGAGAAGAAAGAAGTAATTGCTCAGGAAGATGAAGAGCAAATAAGACAAGAAAATGCTAGTATTTTGGAAACGTCTAAAGAAGTTTTATCATCAAAAGGAAGGAAAATGAGTAAGAGCTACAAAAACGGATGAAAGAAAAGACTACATATAAGTAGGGTTCTGAAGTGAGTGATGAAGAAGACAAAGGGTGGCATGTAGTTAAATATAAAAATTCTATTTGGGAACAGGTTTGAGGACAGAAAAATAAAATTTATGAGAACAGCTTGAGAGAAAAAAAAGGAAATGGGTGACTGTAAGGTAGTTACCTTGAATGCTAATATCATAATAAATGATGTAAGAAGATTTATGATATATCAGGGGTGTGGTAGAGTTAATGAAGATGTAATTGCATTAATAGATACAAGACTTATATGTAAAGAAAATAGAAGCAGTTAGAATTATTATGGAAACACTGAATGAAATTTGGGAATAAAAAAATGAATTGGAATTGCATTCATGATTAAAGCTGAAAGTACTTTTATTCTAGATCATATTATTCTAAAGTCAGGTAAATTATCAGTCATAGATAAGACCATAGATGGAAAACCACTCAGACTGATTATGGTTTATGCTTGTACCAAAAGTAAAAGAGAAAATTGATTTATTAAAACCTTATGTGGTAGTATGAATATTATTCTGATGGGTGACTTTAATTATAATTTACAAAAAGAAGTGGGTAAAATTGCAAAGAATATTAAAAATATAAGAGAGACTGTGTCTTTGGGGGATTAAAAATAAGGAAAAATACAGTATATATAAAAGGGGGATCGAAAACTGAGATTAATTATCTGGTTTATTCTGAAACTTTTAATGGGAGTGATGGGGAGTGTTAGAAGTATATCTTTTACATCATATGGCAGTTTGGGCTAAGGTTGGAGAAGAAATATACGTCAAGATTAGAAAAGGTTTAAAAATTAAATAACAGAGAAGTTAATGTGGAATGTATGGAAATAACTAAAGATTTATGGCAAGAAGATTGTACTAATATATTTATGTATAAGAATTGATCAGACTGGTGAGAACTATATAAAGCAAAAGTAAAAAAAAAGAATATGAAAGAATAGAAAATGGCATACCCAAAAAAAGAAAATGAGAGCATTCTAAGACTAATGAGAGGATGTAGCTTTTGATAGAAAAAATAGTGAGGTGTATAAAGCAAAGGAAATGGAATTTTATCAGAAAAATAAAAAAGGGTAGAACATCTGATAAGAAAGTAAAACTTTTAGTGCAAGGTAAGAAAGAAGGAAATCCTGTTTGGGGAAAAAGGTTTAAAACTATTTATAATAATGGAAACAATTATGAATGAAAAATGAAGTAATAGAACACAAGAAAATAGAAGTAATGAAGTATGTTCAAGAAAAATATCAGGAGAAGAGGGAGTAGTTGAGAATGCATGGGAATGTGAAAAGTTCACAGAAGCAGAAAATTAAATTTTCAAAAGAGAAATTAGTATAGAGGAATTGAAAAGTATATTTTGAAAGGTTAAAGAAAGTTCATCCCCTAGAATAGATGGTCTAGATTATAAATGACATAAAGAAATGAGTAGCACTCAAAAAGAAGCTTCTGTGAAGATTATGAATGAATGAAGAAAGTCAGGTTTTGGAAATAGAAATATTCATGAAGCGGTAGTGAAATTAATTTGTAAGAATGGAATAAAAGAATATTAAAATAATCAGAGGCCTATAACTTCAATGAATGCAGATTAAATATTTTTTTAAATAATGAATGTAATGTTAGAAAGTATAATGAAGACTAAATGAAGAGAGTGATTATATCGATTTAAAGGAAGAAGAGTGAGTAAAATGGTAATGATAGCTAAAGAAACAATGTAGTGCATAAAAGAGGAAGGGAAAAGTGTTATGTTAGTTGGAACAGATGTTGAAAAAGAATATGATAATTTAAATGGTTGTCACTTATGGAACTTTTGGGGGATTTCTGGTATGAATAAAACAATTAAAAGTGTTTAAAGAGGTATATGATAAATATGTAACTAGAGTAATTCCATAGGTTCATAGGTTCATAGGTAGATACTAGGCTATCTGCGCTAGGGCATTTATAAGCCTAGCCAGAGTGTGTTTGGCTTTTGCCTCCATTTTAGATTAGTTAACTGTGCCTCTGTGTAGTAGGTCACAGAGGATAGCCCTTTAAGGTTAGTTTACTGTGTCTCTGTCTAGCAGGGACACAGAAGAGATCCCAGGGGTAAACTTACAATCTCCCATCCACTTGTCAAGATTAGTCTTGAAGAGGGTCAGTGAGGGGCTCTGCCTAACATGAATTGGGATTCTGTTCCAGAGTGAGGGGAGCCTCTGGGATATGAATCTGTGTTTCCAGCATGTCCTGTTTATTGCTGTGCTGAGGTTTAAGTCCCTGGAGTGTGTAGCTCTAAGGGATTTGGATTTCCTGAGGTGGTGCATGTCCATTAATTCTGGGTTTGACATGGCCCTGTATGTCAGGCATAGATCGCCTCTGAGTAGGCTGTAAGCAACTGAGTAGAGCTAGAGTTTCTTTAGTCGAACTGCATAGGGCATCTGTTTGAGGCCCATGATCCTCTTGGTGAGGTACTTTTGGGGTCTCTCCAGTTGCTGCAGGTGTTGGGTAAGGTACATCCCAAATGGGGCATTGTATTCAATTATGGGCCTGATGAGTGATGTGTAGAGGGGCACAATGACCTCTCTAGATCTAGATGTGAACCCTTTCGTGATAAGGTGGGCTATATAGAAGGTCTTTCTAACCACTTTGGCAATGTGATTGACAAAGGAGAGATTACTATCTACTTGGGTCCCCAAATCCCTAATTACTTCTTCTGTAATTAATGGATTACCTCCTATGTGGTAATTTGTGGGCACTTTGTTTTTCCCAAAGGGGATGACTATGCACTTTTTTGCATTTAGCTTGAGTCCGTGGCTCTGGCACCAGGTATCCGTCCCTGTGAGACCCTTTTGGAGGATGCTTGTGTCAGCCGGAGAGTCGATTATGGCTCCCAGTTTGCAGTCATCTGCGAACTTGGTCAGCCATAGTCCTCCCATGTTAGCCTGTACCTCAGAGAAGTATATACCAAACAAGAGAGGTCCCAGGACTGAGCCTTGTGGGACACCACTTGTAACTGGTTTAGAGTCGGACATGGCACCTGCAATTCTGACCATGTGGGTTCTATCCCTGAGCCAGGTTGCAACCCATCTTGTGACATAGGGGTTGATATTTAAGCTGGTAAGCTTATTTATGATGCCCGAGTGGGGTATTGTGTCAAAGGCTTTTGCGAGGTCCAGGTAGGCTGTGTGGACTACCTTCCCCTCATCTATGGCCTTGGTAACTGTTTCAAAGAAGTCAACTAGGTTTAAGAGGCAAGATCTGCCCTTAACAAAGCCAAATTGGGTAGGGTCCAGTGTCTGGAGGTTCCCAATGTCTTTGTTTATGAGTTCCATGATGATGCACTCCATAGCTTTGCAGACCGGACTAGTCAGGCTTATAGGGCAATAGTTCCCGGGGTCCATTGTGGCACCAACTTTGTGGAGTGGGACCACTGTTGCTGTATGCCATTCTTTGGGTACATATCCTGTAGTAAGGCTGAGTTTGAACAGTGACTTTGTGTGAGGGTCCAGTTCTTCTTAGAGCTCGTGTAAGACAGAGCCCGGGACATCGTCCAGTCCCATTGATGCTGTATTTTTTACTTTGGAGAGGGCAGCCTTCACCTGTGCATCTGTGATGTCTGGGAGGCTACATTCTGTTGGGATAGACATTTCCTCTTTTGGGGGGGAAGTAGGGAGAAGTTTGCACTGTACCTATCTGCCAGGATGTTGGCAATGTCTGTGGGTTCAGTGTATTTTTTGCCATTTTGTACTAACTCAGAGCATATCTGTTAGTTGCCACCCAGATTCCTGACATAGCTAAAGAAGGCCTTGTGATTATCCTTAGAGTCCTGGGCAATTTTTCTTTCGAAGCTGGCCTTTGATGATTTTATGAGGGATCGTAGTTTCTTACTAGTACTGATCAGAGATGCCTTCCCTTTTTGGGATTTTGCTCTATCATGTAGTAGCTTCCTCCTTCTGTTGTATAGCTTATTTATGGCTGGGGTCCACCAGACAGGTCTCCTGCTTTTGAAGGAGTGAGTCTTGGTTTTATTTGGGATAGCACAATCCATGCATTCCTGTAGGTGCTCATAGAATGCATTTGAAAAGGATTCTGCAGTTTGGGCAGTATTTTTCACTGGCCCTGGGGCTTTGAAGGATTCCACCTTGGTTTTGAGAAGTGTGAAGTTTGCTTTTGAGAAATTTTTCACAATGGTTTCCTTGGCTGGGGGGGGACAGGATATGGATGTCCAGTGAGATTAGTTTATGGTTTGAGCTTACCAATGAGGGGTTTACCTCTGCTGTAGAACATAGAGTCCCCATGTTGGTGATGACCAGGTCCAATATGTTGTCCCCTCTTGTGGGAGTGGTGACCAGTTGTTCCATAGCATTTGAGTTTATAAATTCTAGGAACCATTAAGCAAGGGTGTTTGGGCTTTATTAGTTTTCCCAATCAATGTTTGGGTAGTTGAGGTCACCCAATATTATGGTGTTTGGAGAGACCTTCATATTATCCAATGTTCTCAGGAAAGCCGAGTGAGGTTCCTGAGATTGGGAGGGTGATCTGTAGCAGGCTACAAACTGAAAGGCAGTTTTACCCACTGTTAGTTGCACATGGATGGTCTCCGATGCTTTGTGCAGTGCCACTAACCTGGAGGTGTGGGTATCTTTGATGAATATGGATACTCCCCCTCCTTTTGTGTTTCGGTCCGAGTTTTGGGGCTGAAAAGCATGGTATGAGTTATAACCTGGTAGCGCCGGGGTGCTCTCGGGAGCCTTGAACCAGGTTTCTGTTACTGCACAGATATCAACATTCTCCATACTGAGGAGAGCCTCGAGTGCGTGCATCTTGAGATTTAGACTTCTGGCATTTAGTAGCATTACCCTTAGTTTTTTTCTCCTTGTGTTGTCTATGGAGGTGGGTTTGTCTTTTGAGTCTTCCCTAAAAAAGGCACTATGGGGGTGGCAAGAGCCTTAGCCAGTATTCAAAAGCCCAGGGGTGACAGGTGCAAGCCATCCCTAGCGAAGCAACATGGCTTGTCGAGCATGTCATCCCAGGCTGACAGACACTGGATCCCCTTTGAATGACACCAATACTTTAGCCAATTATTAAAATTGATCATTTTGTCTTTATACTGTGGCATCATTCTTGGTGAGGGCAAGATGCTACTCAAGATCAGGGTCATACCGGCCTGGGCTACATGATCAGAGAGCTCCTCTATGTCTGTTTTCATGTAGTCCAGGGAGGTACATATCAGGTCATTCACAACAGCATGGACAATGATGGAGTCATATTTGTACTTGCTTTGGAGTGACCTGAGTGCTTGTATTATGTGGCGGATCCTAGCACCCAACAGGCAGCTTACAGTGACCTTTTCCTTGTTCAGTCTGGTGAGTGGCACATCAGTGTGTCTGACAATAGAGTCACCTATTACAAGTGTATTTGGTGTGTTGTTTAGCCTTAAGGGCTGTGACTGTGTGGCACACTGACTTTGTGAAGTATATGCTATGTGGGTATTGTTGTGGGGTAGCAGTTGCTTGGATGTCTGCTTTGGAGGTCTCTGCTGCTTTGGCAGATTTTTATTTAGAGCCTCCGAGTATGTTTTTGTGTGTTTATGTGTTGGGTTTGCTGATGCGATAGGTCTATGTGAGACTGGATTTGTGGTGTGAGTGGTTACCTTCTTCTCCTGACTGACTGTGCCAGTCTTGGGTTGAGAGAGCTCAGCCTCCAGTTTGGCTGTATAGTAGCATCTCTCACATATATTTGAGCTTGTGGGGAGGAGGAGAGGGTGGTATGTGTACATAAGGCAATTGTAACATTGCCTCAAGATTCACAGATTCACTAGCTGGACTGGAGAGTAAACCTGAAACTGTCTTTTGGACATGCCAGAATAGTATAAGGAACTGTTTATTGCCTGATCAGAAAGGACCAATAGGGAGTCAAGTACTTATAAAGAGTATAAAAGGGTGTAGTGCTTTAGTTTGTTAGTGTTTACTTATAAGATCTGAGCAAGTGCAGGGCTTTAGAAGGAAAATAGAGTGCTTACATTGAGAGTTAGAACAGTTCTAAGGGAAAAAGTGAAGAGTAGACTTTGTGGAGCTGGGAATAATTTAAACCTGTTTAAGCGGCGCTGCCCGATGCTGCGCGGTGCGCAAAATCACGCAAAACCACGCAAATGTGGGTTTTAAAGCAGGGAAACTGAAAGAGATAGGAATTGACCCAAAACGGCCAATAAGCTACTAGTTTCTGGGCTGAGACCACTCCTCCAGGGACAGATAGGCTGCTCAAAGCTCCCCACTCTCACTGGTGAACAGAGAAGCTTCCTCAAATCCAAGTAAGGATATGGGCAACACAGGAACCTATACCACAGTCAGGAATTCAGCAAAGCCTGAAATCTGGACTAATCTAGTTCAGTAAGGCAGGAAAAAGAATATATATATATATTTTTTGCAGAGAATAACAGAAAATCACACAGAAAACACTGTAAATGCTATAAACAGGCTAGCACACTTGAGTGTGTAGCCTACAACAATTAAACAATACAAAAATGACTTTTTAGAAAGTGCAACTGTAAAAGCAGGTAAGGCAATACAATTTTAAACTTTTTCAAACACAGATCAGTTAGAAACTCGCTTTTTAGGCGGGAAAATGCAGTCAGAGCAGAAAGCAAAGAAAAAATACTTAAATCAGTTGAAAGTCTCTCTTAGGTCTCTCTGTTGCCTGTTTTTGAATGTGATGGTAAGTAGTGAGATACAAATGGGAAAAGGTGTAAGATAAGGTTGTCCAATGAGTAGTTTGAAGTTGGCATTAAGTATGAATGTTATTACTGATGTAATATGTAAAACAGTCAGTGAAGCTAAGAGTTGATATTCATATACACAGATGATGTAGTTTTAATTGCAAAAAATGTCAAATGGGTGATAGAAGCTATTAACTTAGTGGAAAATGTGCTACTTTTTTGTAGGTTTGAAAATTAAAGGAAAAAATAAAGGTTTTGGAGAAATAAAAATGAGATATTTATTTTAATAACATAAAGATAGAAATATTGAGAATATATTTTGGTAATTATGATGTTATGAAATTGCAATAAATAGAGATGGTTGAAGGGATAAAAGAGATTATTAATTTATGGAGGACTTTAAATTTGAGATTTAAAAAGAAGGTGTATTTATTAAAAGGGTATGCTTTATGGAATCTGGTTTATGTGGGTTCTGTTAGGCAATGCCTGGAAGACATGGAAAGAGAGATTTTATTTTATTTTATTTTTTTGGGTTTCATGTTTAAATTCTATAAAAAGAGGTGCTCTCTCTCTCTCTCTCTATATATATATATATATATATATATATATATATATATATATATATATAAATGTATTTACAGTGTCAGTATTTTTATATAACATTTGGAAATAATGAAGAAAAAAATAGAAGAAAAGTTGTACAGGAACAATCTAAGCACTTATGAGCAGAGTTAGGAGAAAATAGAAAGAGTAAAAGAAGAATGGAAGGGGAAGATAAAAATTAAGGAAGAAAATAATATGGCAGAAACTAATATTAGAAATATAGAAGATAAATGGGAAGACTGGTAGGAAAATATTATGAAACAATGCGTTATTTATCTCAGTGGGAAAAATGTATAAAAAGAAGTAAAATAAGCTATTCATAAAGAAGAAAAAGATTTAAAGAATTGGAGGAAGAGCAAGATTTTTATGGTGATTAATAACTAAAAAGGTGGTGATAAATAGAGTGATAAAATATAAAACAATTGAATGTAGAAAGTTATCAAAGTCTATTAAATTACAGGAAATGTATTCCTAGAATGTTAAAGGGTTAAAAATTACAAGAAAGTTAGCAATGTTTGATGAATGGGAATGGGTGAACAATCCAAATATGGACAATATCAGTTATAGGTGGTATGGAGAAAGAAATAAGTTTATTGATAAGAAAGACACAATATATACTACATGTGTTTATTAAATATGGCAAGCTAGAATGAAAGAAATTTTATTCAACAAAAGTTGGAATGAGAAGGAAATTATGGGAAAGATATATGCTTTATTTAATTTATAAAATGTATATTTAATTAAAAAAAACAAGTTAAGTAATTACTTTTAATGTTAATTAATTATATAAATGGGTGATGTAGAAATTTTTCTTAATATGTTAAGATAATTGAAGAGGGGTTTCTCAATTTTCTTACATTTAAATTGAAGTGGTTGCAATAATATAGAATCCCTACTCTTTCCAATAGGTACAATGGGACCTTTTACATCAATTGAGTTTCCACCAACTCATACAGATGAGACCTCAGTTTGATGTCTTATCCAAAGAAAGATACATTCAGAAGTGCTGAATCTCTCCAGTGCATTGCAATGTCACCACTTCAATCACTCGGAGTGGAAATAGAATCCACAGTATTCTAGTCTTCCAGCACTAATGGCAATCATGCCACCTATTGCATGACTAACTATGCAAAATGATCCAAACAAGAAATCCATGTCGATACCATATTATCACTGCACCCCAACTGTCTGGAATTACATGATTTTATAGAACATTTGCAACACGTTCCTCACCAAAACTACCAAACTAACCAAATTAGTTTATAACCCTATGACACACTGTATGATATGAGCCCCAGATGAGTAAAAA